>NW_007726827.1:476140-540462 GCF_000696425.1 Galeopterus variegatus
TCCGCCCGCCCCTGCGCCCTCCTCCCGGCGGCTCTCCCCTCCTCCGCAGCCTGCTCTCTCCTCCTCTTTCCCCTACGCCGTCCGTCCGGCCCCGAGCCTGCTTCCGAGCCGCTTCGCTGCCATCCGCCCCGCACTCGGGGTACTCGCGGGAGGAGGGGGGTGTACTTTTCGGCTAGATGCTGAACCCCGCTGGGCTCCCTTTGCCGCCTAGGAGGTTAATTTAGGGGATCTGAGAAAACGGCGGCGAAGCAATGGACGGGATTTGAAATACTGTGGATCACGAGGAGGAGAGAGTTATCTCAGTTCTGCGAGTTATTCTGGCTGTTCGACCCCCAGTTCCCCAAGAAGCAGTTTTCACCATGGGGTCAGCCCGACCGATGACCTTGGCATGGGGGTTGGGCGCTTACAATAAACCAGGCACTGGTCTAGGTAGTCCACGTAAATTATCTCACTGATCCGGGAGCCTCAGGAGCGGGAAGATTGTGTCCCCAGTCTAGGGAGGAAGTTAGACGTCTGTGAGTGCCCGGCAGGCAGAGGTGGAGCTGGGCTCGAGCTAGCAGCCCGCGGACTCTAGCGCTGCGCGCCTTCGCCGTGGACTCCCGGGCCAGGCTCCAACGCGAGTGCGCACGCGAGTAGGGCAGGTCGTTGGCGGAGCGGCCGTAGAAAGCCACAGACGCAGGAAGGAAGCACTTTCAAAATGATGGTAGTTCTTACGGTGGACAGAATAGCGTTGTGAGAGAGGGCTGCCTACGGCTGACTGAGCCCCGGACCCGGAGGTTAGAAAGCCAGTGACCCCCAACAAGCCAATAACTCAGTCACGGCTTGAGCCTGAGCCTAGGCACCGTCGAAGTGTCCTTGTGCCGCTTCATCTTGCCCCTTACATGACATGGGAACTGAGATGTCTGCTCGCAAGCAGATTCGCGTGCTGCCGTCCGCGACCCAGCGCCGGGCGCCCGGGATTGGGGAGAGGGGAAGGGGGGACAGAGAACATCTGACACTTTAAGGGCATACCAGCTGGAAGATTGATAATGTCCACTCCTTTCCCGAAGTTTCAGCTCCAACTCTCTAACTCTCTAGGGCCTTTATTTTTATTTTTACTCTATACCCGATGCTTGATCGTCCCTCCAGGAGACTTGGGTTGGGGAAATGTGGCTGGGAGTGAAGTACGAAAATAATACAATCCTTGGAGTAGGGGAGACGGTCTTTTGAGTGGTAATGCAGGTGTGTGATGGCCTAGGGAACAGGCTGGAACTTGTGCCTTCATGGACCCGCCGCTTAAGTATGGCGTGTTCCATGCCACTTGCATTGACTGGATTCAGAGTCGCCCTTAATTCCTGCGGGATCTTTAGCTGAGAGCAAAACATTCTATTCTGCTCGGAGGAGATAAGCGCCGCCTGCTGGTACTCTCCCCCAAACGTCCTACCTCTCCAACTCCTCAGCCTCCCAGGCTTTTAAAAACAAGGCTTTAAAATTAATAATAATAATAATACGTGGAAGTATACCTACATCTTATAAAAATTAATCTACGCTCCCCATTTTCTCGCTGGTCTTTCCCCAAAAGTCATGTGAGAAACAGAGAAAAACACAGGAAAAAATTTCAGTTGAAAACCTTCCGCTGTAACCAGGTGGTAGTATGCGTGATCAGTACGCAGGGTATGGTTGCCGACATCTTCAGGCTGACGGCAAACTTAGTTCGGAACAAAAATTGTTGTGGTGCATTTTATAGAGCATAATGTTTTAAAAGACCACCGATTATTGTTTAGAGGAAATAATGGGAATATGAATTCGCAATTTCCTTTTTAACAAATGATCAGTCCTTATGTTAAATTGAACAAGTCATTGTAGTTTGTTTGACCGTCTACAGATGAATAAAGTGTAAACTCCTTGAGGTAGGGACCTGTTCATCTTTGCAACTCCCTCCGCATATCCCAGAATCTAGGGGGGTACTTTATATATAATGAGTGCACAATTATTACTAGCAATCTGTTAAGCATTGCACAATAAGCCACACGTCTAACAGACGGCCGTTTGATACATCATTAAAGTTTTAAATGATTTCCCTGAATGAAGGAGTTTTTCCTTAAGTCAGGGAGAGTACATAACCCTTGAAATTGATCTTGGTTATTTCTAAATATTAAAAAAACTTGACAAGCCATTTTCCTTAGATATCTTGCTTCTTCACTATTTCTTCAATAAGATGGACGTCTCTCTTTTGTTTAATACCCTATCTACTTCTTCTGAAAACAGTACCCTCCTCCTGGCCTCCTGTCCCCACTCTATACCCTTAGTGCCCTGGGAGAAGCCATGCTGTTACATCTGACCATTGTTGTTTAGTGCAGAAGTGGACTTCTAACCAAATGACAGAGCACCCAGAGGATGCTGACTGTGTTCAAACCTAGGCTCCGACTGTCCCTGATTCTCATCTTTGGTTTCTACAAGCTATCCATTATATTCATAATACATTCCACTTTTTGCTTAAGTCAATTTTATTTGATTTCCTGTCAATGCAACCAAGAGCTCTAATTAATATATTTACTGTATTTATTTATTCCCCCTTGTTTTTCTATATATTCTATTTCTGGATAGTCTGATAATAATCTTTTACAAACTACTTGGATGATGGCACCAGATTATTTTCATGTTTTGTCTTTGGTATTTTCCAATTCTGTGAAATAACATAATTGAAATTATTGGGGAAAGGAAGGAAATAGAAATATTTTCAGTTCAAAATGTTGACGGTTAGGAGAAAAGTGATCAATTTCATCAGCAAGTGAAAAATAATTTTAAACTCAATTTTTAAAAAAATTCTTCTTGCACTCAGAAAAGATGTCAGATCATAAACCCTTCCACATTTAAAATCCAGCTCTTTTAGTCTTGCCTGACATATGGAGCTGTGGACAAGCTCATGAGAACCAATCTTATTAAAAATGATAGAGCGATTTGGGGATAGCTGTTCAGCCCATGTCATCCTCTCTGAAAATCACCAAGAATTCTCTTTTGGTGGGAACACAAAGCACCTGCTGAAGGGCAGACATGGTCAGCCACGTTTCTCTTTCATGGTCCTGACTGTCCCCTCAAGCCAAAGCTAATTGGACAAGAGGAGGCTGACACAAGGTCCGGTTATCCAAGGCAGATGAGCTCACCCATCACGCACTCTCTACCGAAATCTAAGCAAAAACACATGGAGACCATAGTCAAATAAGAGCAGACATTTGACCCCAAAGACAGGCAGAGTCAGGGCTTACGTACATCTTTTTAACTTGATATTCTCTAACTTCTCTGCTTCAATTTTCTCTTCCTTAAAAAGGAGCAAGAATATTCCCTGATTAACACTGCCTTCTTCTGGTTACTCCCTCCCCATGCCGCCAGTATTAAAGTATTCTCTTTGTACTGTATCTGTAAATATGTATCAGTAAATATTTATCTGTAAATGATCAGGGTATATTGATTAGCTTTTAAGTACAACAAGGGCAGGGATCAGGTCCCCTCCCCACTTTTTAAATATAATACACTGCCTAAGAGATTAAATAAATAATGTTGTCTAACTGAGATATTTGTATGTTATAATGCAACTAATAACACTTACATGAATCTCTCTGAAGATAATAAGTAATTCTATCTTGGACATGTTTTGGAGATTTTTCTNACATGAATCTCTCTGAAGATAATAAGTAATTCTATCTTGGACATGTTTTGGAGATTTTTCTAGTGTTCTAAAACACTAATTTGTGAATCAGTTGGTTAGTGACATGACTGACTAAATGAGAAAAATTAGTACAATGTCCTGAGTTTTTCATAAAGCTAAATGTATTCAATTGCAAGAATTGTATGTAATTGTGAGACTGTAACTTTCTATTTTTTTCTGGTGGAAAAAAAATGAAATAATGGTAATAATAAACTGTAGTGTTTTTTAATATTCTTTTTTGAAAAAAATAAAAGTAGGTTATAGAGTCAGTTACCAGATTTATTTTTTTGATGTTATTTGTCTGTGAAATTACAAAGCCTGGGAACTATTTGCTTAGACTCTTGGTTTTCTTAAAGGGGAGTCAGTCATATGTAACTACAGTCACCTGCCTTCAAGCATTTTCTCAAGCTGTGCTCATTCTTGCTGTAATTTAATGTCGTGCCTGCCTATCTCTGTGAGTATTTGGTGCATTTGGGTCTTCACCCCCACCCCCTTTCTGTTTTCTAGGCACTCTCGTTTCAGAATTTATCATGAGTATGAAAAGAGGATGTTGCCTGCCTTTACATTTTTAAATACTTCACAGCCGACTATTGTCCAGATGTAGCTTTTTCTCTCTGCCCCGAACCCCAAAACCTCAAGTCCCTCATAGGAGCTCATTTTTCCTTCTCATGGAGCAAAGCAGCAGCTGTTACCACCTTGTGGCCAGGCCCTGCCTGCCTCTTTCTCCCTGTTCTCTCCCAGACTAAAGCAGAACTCTAGCTCCTAGACCAAGGAGTCTTCATTTAAATCCTCCTTTTGGCAGCTCCTACCACATAAAGAAACTGCAGAATCTAGGCCATCAAGATACATTTTACATTTTTAAATACTTCACAGCCGACTATTGTCCAGATGTAGCTTTTTCTCTCTGCCCCAAACCCCAAAACCTCAAGTCCCTCATAGGAGCTCATTTTTCCTTCTCATGGAGCAAAGCAGCAGCTGTTACCACCTTGTGGCCAGGCCCTGCCTGCCTCTTTCTCCCTGTTCTCTCCCAGACTAAAGCAGAACTCTAGCTCCTAGACCAAGGAGTCTTCATTTGAATCCTCCTTTTGGCAGCTCCTACCACATAAAGAAACTGCAGAATCTAGGCCATCAAGATACATTTCTCAAAGAAGCTATTTTCTGGAACCATTCTCTGAATGAGCCAGAGGAGCAGTCTGTGATGAAAGAATTATCTATGCTTTTGTCTTTGTTCTATCTTCATTAATATACTTGGTCTCATGATGAAATGCCAATTTAATGTGATTTTTATTGCTTTTAAATCAACACTCTTTAAAGATTATACAAGGAGTCTTCAAAAAGCTCATGGAAGGACTCGTATTATCTTTTAATTCAATTCTTTCACAAACTTTTGGAAGTACCTTTATATGGGAGATATTATAACCAATTGTATATAGCAGAGAGACAACATTCTAACCTAAAACTTATGAGATAATGGCATCTGAATAACCTATGAGGAAAATGAAAGGTCAGCGATTAGCAAAAACTGGTACTGAGACACGAAATCAGACGTGGAAGGCTTTATCTGTGCAGGCTGCAGCATGGGGGAGGCATAGACAGGAGACCAAGCCTGCCTTCCCCCCAGGGGTTGGGCTTATATATCTTCTTGTGGTGAGTTGTGTTGTTCTGACTGGCCACAGCTTATGTTAATGAGGAGTTAAATATCCAATGGGAGTTGTTGAGGCCTTATGTTAGGTGATATTTAGGTTTATAATTATTTGTTCCTTGGTATGTAAAGTAGGGTTTCAGAGGGGAAAATGACATGGAGTTCTGTCGTGGTTATAAGTTCCTTTGTCTTTTTATTTTATGGGGGAGTCCCACAGGGTGGGAACTGCCATTTCGAGTATCTTTGGGTGGCACCATCTTAAGTACTCCTCTCCAAACCTAATAGAAAATATAGCTTGGACCACTGAGGGTAAGAAGCTGATTATAATGTAAAGAATATCTTTGACTTAATGAGATTGAAACCGCCTTAAATAAATTGAAAGGGAAAAATGCCAGTGAGCAATAGCTGACCCTCTGGTTCCTGTCTGGAGTTTCTTAAGAGGCTGGCAAGGGAAGAGACACTGGAAAATAAGGACAAAAGGACACCAGCTAACAGGATATTTACAAAGAAATATTTTTTAAGTGTGAGTGTAAATGTTAGATAATATATATTAGATAATAGCTTTACTATGATTGGTTCGCCTAAATGTTTTATCTATTCATTATGTTACTGGTTTATAATATATGCATATTGTCTTATTGGTTTATAATATAATGAATACATGAATTATTTAGGGGAACCAATTTTTTGTTTATAAGTAATTTGTTTAACTTGCCTGGATAAACTGAAGCAGTATTATCTAGTGTGTGTTCCTTTGAATCAGTTCTTTAGGTTGCTAATAGGCATTATGCATAAAGGTTTTTATTGCCAAATAAGTTTGGAGGACAGAAGGTTAATAAAAAAGGTTAGAAGTTGTTTTACTATGGGACCTCTCATAAGTTAATTTACATTGAGATAAGCTAATTTACATTGAGAATGTGCAAGAAAGAAAGGTGATTCACATGCAGTTTTCTCATATATATTTGACCAATAAATCTCTACCTACAGGACTGTTATCCATGGGCCACACTTTGAGAAACCCTAGACTGGGGTAGTCTCTCTCACTGATGTTATCTGTGATATGTCACTGTTTAATAGATAAAAATTGGCCTCCAAATCAATATTTAAAATGATGGCAAGTGTCATCTCCCAGCAATCTCCCAGGGACTAATGTAGTGCCTCCCGAGCAAATACCACTCCAAGCCTGTTGTTCATTAGGTAGATTTTAAAAGAACAAAAAAGTCTTCCTATATGTACTTAAGTTATTTTGCATCTAACTAAAGCAGTAATTTATGGACACCAAAGGCAGTTTTTAAGACTCTTGATGTTATTACAGGGATGTTTTCCTAACCCAAGGCTGTGATTAGTACCTAATCAGATGCAAAAGGGTTTCCAGAGTGGCTGTTCTCCCCGGATTTAGTAGGAAATGCACTCATTGCAAAGACATCAACCTTCTTATACACAGATGCTATCCCTGCTCATGAACATTAGATGTCGAGAACCTCAAGTTATTTCTCAAATCCTTCCAGTGCATCATTTAAAGATGGGTTACACCTGGATTTAGGAAATAAGGCTGAACAATGAAGTAATCTTGCAGAAGCAAAAGAACATGATTGTCTCATTCTTATCTCCTGGCAAACCAGGTCAACATGTAGCACCACGCACCACAGCTCAGAAGCAAAATCAATTAGGACTTTCTTTAATTTCTGGTTGGTGCAAAGAGAGCAAAGACAGGACTAGCGGGATTGGGATTAGGGGACTGGCCAAGAAGAAGTTTCACCCCACTGAGATGAGGTGAGATAAGGAGCGCTTGGACCAGGATGAGGCACAGGGTATGCAGGAGGATGGGTGGATGAGAAGTATTTGGAAGGAAAAGGCAACAGTATCAGCATTCAACAAAGATTTGCTGAGCCACTTCTAAGTCACGGGCATTACTTGGTAGTAGAGGTGTGACAGAGCAGAGCCCTGTCTGTTATAGCAAATGCCAGAGACAAAGAGATGGGGGCACAGAAAACCCTCTGCCTTTCAGAGAACAGTTCCAGGTCAGCTCATGAATGAACATCCAGACTGAAGAGGTTCAAAGAATGCAAAGGAAGCAGAAATAGTAGGTGAAAGCTACTCACTCCAAATAGTTGGGGGTTAGGGGAAAGGCCATGAACCGTGACCAAATAAAGCAGAGAAAACTGGATTAATTTTGAAGATGAGGAGATATGAGAAGATTTGAAAGGAGAAAGAACAGCCCGTGAGGAAGGTAAGACTGAAGAGCCCAGGAGGAGGAGGCATAGATGAGGATAGAGCGGACAGTCACAGATGTGACATCAGGGAAGGGGAGGAGATGGGAAGGATACGATCAGGGTAGATGAGGACTCAGATGCCTCCTCTGGGTCTGGAGTAATAAAATCAGGAGACCTAATTAAGAACACTAATATGCCAAAGTAACAATTCAGATACTTTAGGGACTGTATGCTGAAGGGTCAAGAACCTAAATATATATCGTCTGCTAAGAACAGACCTGGAGGTTGGAGTTAGGAAAGGAGATTTATGAACAATCCAAATCAGAAACTGTAGAACATGCACCATTGTGATCAGGAATATTTTATCTTTGGTTTTCAGCCCTAACTAGCACACTTACCCATCACTGAAATCTCAATGCTCCCCACAAGTGCTGTTTCTTTTCTCGGGTGTATCTATTTGCTTAGAATGCTTCTACGGATTGCAAAATCAAACACGCCTTAAAACAGATAGCTTGGTGTTTAAGACAGAAAAATAAACAGGCTTCTAATAAGAGACCAATTATCTCCAAACACCTCTCTGCAGACAGGGCCACACCATGGAGTCTGAACACAGCCTGTCCTGTCCTCAACCAAGGAGGCCTCAGGAATGTAGTCCAGCTTCCCCATTCTACAGATTGGGTAACTGAAATAAATCCATGAAGGAGAATTACACAATGCCATGCAGCTGGCCAGTGCAGAATGTTGGCTAGAACTCAGGTCTCTAGTTCCTAACCAGTGTTTTCTCCTAGTCCCCCATGAGAATAAACATCACCTGCCACCTTTGGAATCTGCTCATGTCCCTCCATCATGTGGTTTATTTGCTATCTGCCTGAGAATGGCTTATTAAAGCGATATTGTCGAGGGTGCTGGCTCTCAGGGCTGATGCTGGTTAAGGGCTATGGTTGAAGCCAGTCACTGAGATGGCCTGGCCACTTGTCCCTGGGATGGGACAGGCAATGTGCCCTGGGCCAGCTAAGGGGTGACATAAGTACCCAAAGGCCAGGCATAATACAAGGCTATGAGTTAGCTGACATCCACTTCATGTAGTGATCTTTCAGTATCCTTTCTGCTGTGATCAGAAAAGCTGAGTTCCCTCAGCCTGTAGACCAGTGACTACAAAATATTTTGAGGGTGACAGTTCCTTTGAGATTTTTGGACAAGATTTATACCCTCTCCCCAGAAAAATTAGCAATAAATTCTACACATACAATTTTGTATACAATTTCAAAGATGTTAGAGACTCCTTGAACCCTTTTGGGCTGGTCAAGCATCATTTAGTCAACTTCAATTGAACAAACTTCCCTGCTGAAAAAAATCTCAAAAGATGCATAATTCCATGATACTATCTCAAAAAATACTCTACATCTTATGCATAACAAGTTTTTCTCTTCCTGAACCCCTGCTATTTCCTTTGGGCACCGAGAGGATTGTGTGATGTTAGAACTGCCTTCCTGCACCTAAGTCAGAGTGAGTTTAGCTGAGGTGGTGCTGCTGATGAAGATGCATCCACATGACTCCAGGCCCTGTTGTCAACACTCTAAACTTCCACGGCCACGCACGGTTTTGATCCCCACCCAGCCTCTCCTGACAGCCTCCCACAGCCCAGGCTAGATTATGCATGTGTGCTCAGGCCCTTGCTGGTGTTCCTGCCATCTGGCTAATGATGGGGCACCATATGTCAGCAGCAAGGGATGGGCACCTGCCCATGGGTTGGGACCTGCCCTCATGAACAGCATGGCTGCCCAGCACGTAGCTCCCTCCCCCGTGACACAAGGCATCTCTGGCACAACTGTGCAAGTAGGACACAGTTGGCTGAGGTTCCCCCCACTCTGGAATGAGTGTGGTAAATGGCATAAACGAGTCTGGGTAACATGTAAGTTATCCATTACCTTCCACTTACCTGCAACATAGAGTGGCTCGAGTTGTTTCATACGTAGGCGCAGATATTATCTAATGAAACAACCCATTATGCCTTCAGGTCAAAAATCAGGAGGCAAGGGCTTTATTATTGAGTTCATTAAATACGTGAATCAGATTTTCACCCAATACCATCTCAGTGAATTATGGCAGAGGAGAAAGAAACTTGTGAAGCTTAGTGTCAAAAAACCATATTAGATAACTGCAGCTGAAGCAGGTACTTACTGTTTTCACATTTCATTACATGGGAAACTGGTGTATTGATTATATTACGTGGTTGGCACTGAAATGTGTAAATTGTGGGGTGGGAGTAAGAGGAGAGGGACCTAAAAACACAGATCCTACAGATGGGATGGTAACCTTATGATCTGAGATGAGAGAATCCCACATTTTTCAGGCCCTTGCTACTGACTAGCTTTCACTGTTCTCCACTGACCGTTTCAAAGCATACATGCCTCTTTCTGAAAAGAGACTTTGGATTCTGATGGCTGCATCAGCAATACCTGTTTCACTTTGTCACACTTGAAAGTCTGAGAGATGGTCTAGGCATAAGGTTGCTAAAAATGAAGCCAGGTTCTACTTTGCTTCTCCCTTTAGACTTCCTTTTGACTTAAAAAATAATTTGAATATAAATGAGAGATATCAAATGCAGGGCTTTTCATAATTGACTGTTTTCTTAGTCATTAACTATTGAATTAAGTAGGCAAACAATTATATGTTCAGAATCCATTAGCCAACCCTGCCTTACTACAGTGAGCTAAGAGAAAAACCCAGAGGGCTTTTATACATGCAGGCGGGTAGAATGTGTGGCCATCATATGATCTAGTCCAGTTAGTTAAAATCTGGTATTAACTTAAAATGTACTTTTATAAGTTGAAATTTAAATGAAAATTTGCTTCCTTTGAACTTGCCTTTGGTTTTTCCTTCAAATGAGGAAAATGATAAGCTTTTATAAACTGCATGAATTCATAAGATCAGAGAAGTTCGGTAAAGTAATGTATGCTATAATTATTTCTTAACTACTTTGCTCATTAAAGTTCTTGAAGGCCAAGGTCACTGAAATGCTACGTGTAATAGGAAGAGAACTGAATTTGGAAAGAGGAAGGTACAGCCCTATTTCTAGCAAAGCTGCCAGTCAGCTGTGTCACCATGGCCAAATCATTTAATTTCTCTGGAACTCAATCTCCACATCTGTCCAATGAAGGGAGTGGATAGTTTGCACCTAAGACCTTCTTTCTCTGAAATTTCATGACTGTCAAAATTACAATTTGATCAACAATTTCAACTTTCTGCTCTACAGTAGGTCTCACCCAGAGAAAGACACATTTCTAATGTGTCCCCGCCTAGTCAGAGTAGGATAAAATTATGAATAGCTTAAAGCTGGCAGGAGGAGGAACTAGTATCCTGAATAATTCACAAAACAAATAATAATCTGTCATATAATCAGATGTGTGAAGTACTGCAAGCAAGTTCAGTGCTATTGTATAGTCCCTTTCAATTAATACATTGTTTCCATGGTATCAATAAATAAAGAATTTTAATTTTGCAGAAAAAAAGCAAAAAATTTTCAGAGGGAAATGAGAAATGATATAGTGGTAAGATTGGAAAAGGAACTGAGAGAAGGACCGTCCCAACCATCAATCCCAAAGGACAGCTAAATCAGCTGAGTGGGTTTAGAGTAAGTACAGGGTGATCAGAATATTCACGCTGCTTGCTATGCTGATATTGCGGACACCGAAGGTATATAACAGGAATCATGGTCATGAAGTAGCACTAACATTGTTTCTGATTATATTGACATACACACAAAATGCATTCTGTTAAAAAATAATCTTTTAAGGGTAAAATCATGACTCTCATATGAATATAAAATAAACGCATGTCAATTAACTCATTAATTAGTGAGTGAACCCAGTAAGATATTAGAGCCAGTTCAAAGAAAAATTCAAATTAACACACACATATATAGGCAGATACGGAATGATGAAATGATTCACAAATAGACTTAAAAAAAGGGGGGGGGGAGTCTATCCACAGGACAATAATCAATTGCCCTCCACCAGACACAAATAATTTGCAATGCTGTGGACAATAATCATTTGCATTATTATTAGTTTTATATATTTACAGAATTGTAAAATAGCTCAAGACAATGAAGGGGGAGATAACTCACTATCTAGATGCACTAAATGGAATAATCCTGATGCTTTTGTTTTCTTTTTTTTTCCTCTTCAAAGTTTTTCACAGTCTTTCCTGGCAATTCACACTGAGGGAGAGTTAACGTGGGAGACTGTAAGGAACCCAGGGTGTGGCAACAAGCAGACCTAGGTTTAAATTCCTTTGTCGTCTTGAGCAATGCATTTGAATTTTCTGAGTCTCAGTTTCCTTTTCAGTGAAATGGGGATAATACCTACTTTTTCAGTTTGTTATGAAAATTAAATAAAATAAACATCTAAAAAAATTAGTGTAGTTCTGAATAAGTGCCAGCCTTTATTTGGCAGTGATAATTACACAGGGAAGTCCATAGCATACCCAAGAGATAATATGGCTTTACTTTTGAATAAATATGTTTTTCTGTGATCCTGGTACAGGTAGCACAGGTAAAAGTACTTTGCAAATTATAAAATCCTGTATATAAAAAAATAACAAATTGTTGGTGGGAATGCCATTTTGGAAGACGGTTTGTCAGTTTCACAAAACTAAACATACTCTTACCGTATGATCCAGCAATCATGCTCCTTGGTATTTACCCAAATGTGTTGAAAACTATATTCACACAAAAACCTGCACGCAAATGTTTATAGTAGCTTTACTTGTGTTCACTAAAGCTTGGAAGCAACCAAGATGTCCTTCAATATATAGATGGGTAAACACACTGTACATTCAAACAATGGAATATTATTCAGCTATAAAAAGAGACGAGCTATTGAACCACAGAAAGACAGGGAGAAATCTTCACTGCACATTGCTAAGTAAAAGAAGCCAATCTGAAGAGACTACATGCTGTATGATTCTAGCTATATGGCATTCTGGAAAAGGCAAAACCACAGAGACAGTAAAAAGATCAGTGGTTGCCAGGGGCTTGGGAGAAGGAAGGAGGAGCAGGAGGAGCACATGGGATTTTTAGGGCAGTGAAACTATTCTGCAATACTTTAATGGTGTTCACCATTTTTAATTCACTATTAAAAATTCATGTCATAATACACTTGTCAAAACCCATAGGATGTATGACACATTACGACCCTACTGTAAACTACGGACTTTAGTAATATATCAATATTGGCTTATCAATTATAACAAATATACTACACCCATGCAAGGTATTCATAATAGGGAAAATTGGGGGTGGGGAGATGAAAGGGTATATGGGAATTGTCCATACTCTTCACTCAATTTTTTTGTAAACCTAAAAGTGCTAAAAAAAAAAAAAAAAAAGTCAAAAATTAATTTTTTAAAAAATAGTTATTTCCTTGTACTGGCTGTATGATCTTGAGGAAGATCTTTAAACTCTCTAAGGTTTTATTTCCTTATCTGTAAAGTGGACATAAATGCAGACTCTTCTCTGGCAGGGTTGTCGTGGAAGCGAGGGCTCTAGCTCAGGACCCGCTGGTCCTAATATTCAGCAGGTGTACCCATTATGTCTGTACTGGCTGTGCAAACATGGAGTGCTTCTGTACCAGTTAGTAAATAGCTGCCCCGCGCTTCTCCCACCCACAGATATTCACACAATCTGTGCAGCCCCTCCCCCTAGGTTCCTCTCACCTTCTCAGGACCCCACAACTAAAGGGCTAGTGCCTGGCACCACAGAAGACTTCAGCTATCCCATTGGGACTAAGGCCAGTGACAATTCTGACTGGTCAGTGCCCATGCCTTAATGTCTGTTAAATGTTTTTAATATCATCCCTGCTACCTAGTGAGTAGTCATCCCTCCAGGAATATTAGTTATTGTTACTTACATAACTTTCTATTATTTAGATTTTATGCTTTAAGCATGGTTTTGCTTTTATCAAAAACGTCAATAGTATGGCTATACATGTACCTTAAAGGAATTTTTTTTTCAACTATGGAAAAACATCACACCCAGAGTATAATTTTTTTTTTTTTTATGCCAGCTTGTAGTCTGGGCTCAAAATGCATGCTGCAAAAATTTAACTGCAGGATAGTGAAAAGCAAGGCAGTCAGCTGATGTAATCATGTTAATAATTGTTTTATCCTTAGTGAAGCATTAAACAGTTATTGGGCAATCATTGGAAATGAGAATCTTGATGATCAACTGATGTAAGTGAACAGCACCATATCTAATTTGTTCTTTGTGGGTTTTTTTTGGTTTTTGGTTTTTTTCTACCTGGCAGCCAGCTCTTGGTTTGTAAACACCATTCTCCAGCAAAAGGAACCAGGGCTCTTTGCAGAACACACAAGATGAGCCAGGAACACCCAGTGATGACTGAATGCACCATATCTAATTTGGATGCCTGTTGTGGTTGGATAGAAATCAGATGGTGCCATCAAAGAAATCATTAAAAAGAAATTGGTCAGAGCTTATGACTTCCAACAAAAAAAATTCCCATTACCTGGGGAATTTGATGAGCTGAACAGTCACAAGCTCCCACTGACTGTTAATGCCAACCCACTGGCGGTTGTCCTCTCGCCAAAGCCATGTGGTAGAGGCTATTTGTGGGCTACTTAATCCCACTAGGGGGCCAATCTTGGCTCTATTACCACATTGTCACAAGCTCCCACTGACTGTTAATGCCAACCCACTGGCGGTTGTCCTCTCGCCAAAGCCAAGTGGCAGAGGCTATTTGTGGGCTACTTAATCCCACTAGGGGGCCAATCTTGGCTCTATTACCACATCGCTTTAAATGCACTTTAAAATCTGATAGGAGTAGTCACTCTTCATTACTCTTCCTCTAAATTTTCTTTGATATCTTTATCTCTTAATTCTTCCAGATATGCTTGAAAATAATTTTGTTTCCCTCTCCCCCTAGGATACTTACTAATTTTAAAGGAAAAATAAATAAATTTATAAACCCACACATCCTTCCAATGAAGTGATCTGCCACCACCTTAACCATCTAACAACTTGTAGAACCGCCTGAATTTATGCCTCTGCATGTGATGCAATATGGAATATATAACATGACCTGGGAAGTGCTCTTGCTGAAAATGTGTATCCTGAACCTAATGAGGACTTTTTAGAAGATACATAGACCAGAAGAACAAGTTAGAACACACTCTGAAGAGATATTCAAACACATCCAAGATAGGCAACAAAGGATTTGTCTAATCTTTTCAAAAGGATCAAAATTATTTTTAAAACACGTCAATATTATTCTTATAACAATAAAATTGTTTTCCTAAAGCTAAAGACATGAAAAATAAAGTGGAGAGACTGCTTTACAATAAAAGAGATTAAAGAGACATATGACTAAATGTAACTTGTGACCCTTTATTAGATTCTGATTTGAGGGAAAAAAGGTAATACATGACAGTCTCAAAGCAATTAAAAAATTTAAATATGGAATAGATATCAGGTAGCCATTGTTAATTTTCTTAGACATGATCATGTTATTATAGTCATGAAGAAAATGTCCTTATTTTGAGGAGATGCATGTTGAAGTATTTATAGTAAAGTGTAATGGTGTCTGCAACTTAGTTTCATATGATTCAACAATACAAAAAACACAGTATAAATAATTTTTTTATATATATGTGGTGTGTGTAGTTATTTATAGTGTGTGTGTATACATGTATGTACATACATACATACATACATATATATAATTATACACATGTACACATATACACATAAACAGAATTGTTGAATCCAGATGATAGATATATTGGTGTTCATTGTACTATATTTTCCAACTTTTCTGTTTGTTTAAAAAGTTTTCATAATAAAAAGTTGAGGAGAAAAAATAAAAATATTTTTTGAATTTTCCAAAATAGTTCGTTGAGATTTTGATGTGAACTGCATTAAAACGATAAGTTAATTTGGGAATAATTAACCTGCTTATAAAATTGAGTGTTCCTTTCCAAGAACATGTGTTTGTCCATTCATTCAAATATTATTTTATCTCTCTTAATAAATCATTTTTAGGTTTTTTAAAAATATTGGTCATGATATTTATAAGCTTGATAGTAACAAAAATTAAAAGTAATTTACTTTGCAAATTCGAACTATGATTTTTGCTTAATCATTTTACAGTTGCATCTCAGAGGCTAGAGCTAAAGGGGAACTTCGAAGTCTATCTTGTGACTAAAATATTGCAATTTACACTGTTCCTAATGTCTTGTCACCAGAACTGCCTTATATGTTTGATTGATGGAAGAGAAAAAGAGATCCCAAATTCCATAAGGCTTTATTTAGTCTTCCAAGCACATATTTTGGGAGGAACTTCGTATCATGTTATTACAGGAACCTACTTACTTGGCCAGTTCTCTCAAGTCGTTAGAGCGTGTTTGGGGGTTTAAAAGGAGCTGATAGTACCATCCTCTCCTCTAGATTCTGAACCAGTTCAAAACAGACACAAGAAGGCAGATATAACTGCAGTACAGTATTAGTTTTATTTAAGGTAAAGCTGGTGGATTAGAGAATGTGGCTTGACCTGAGGCTGGACTAGAGCTTCCTATTCCCCCTAACAAACCCACTTGTCACAGGTTGAATAGCAGAAGACTCAGGTGGGAAACCTGTCTGGTGAGCTTATGGAGAGAGTGGAGGGAGAGGTGAGAGAGGAGGAAGACTGGAAGAGACTTCCTCTGCTTGCCGGCAGATAAGGGAGCAAGACCTAAGAGCCCCCATGCCTGAGCCACAACCTCACCATTCCTATCGGTCTCTCCCCTGCAGTAAAGAGCAAGTGAGAGGGAATGTTTCCTTCCTCCCAGGGCTTCTTCCAGAAGGCAGAAGGGCTGGGGAAAATTCCGGAGCCTCTTTTTGGAGAGGCAAGGAGTTTCCATTCTATAGCCAAGATGGAGAACACTAGACAGGAATAAATAATTCGCTCTCCTCTGCAAACCAGGTTTCATTTGCATGCTTTCCTTCTTAACTGATTGGTTCCCTGGCAGATGGACTGTGGACTTCCATGAGAAGGAAGTTCCTAAAGGAAGAAAATGTTTTGGATGAGCTATGTATGAAGACTTAGTGTGAGACTGAAATTAAATCAAGCCATGTTTTAATATACCTGACACCATTAGACATTGTGGTATGTAATTATACATTGCTACCTCTGTATTAACGGCTGCCTATAAAAGTTAACACAGAAATATAAGGATTCAGAAAACCCTAGAAGTGAGGCTCACTCAATCTTCCCTCTGATAATCTCACAAAAATGCTAGCTGGCTATTTCCCCCTGGTTTTAGCTAAAATGTAACCACATGGTTAATTATTGTGATGAAAGCTAAGCAAGAGAAATGAATATTAAATGGATATGATTGTAAACTTAAAATAGCATGAGAAAATCCAAACAGACTTTTATCTTGAAAAATTATCTCTTTCTCTCTCTCTCTCTTTTTTTTTTTTTTCTTTTCTATTTTTATTTCGGGAAGAGGAGAGATATGTTTGGGGGAATGACACTTATAATAGAGGGAAAGGTTCTACTCAGCATATTAGTTTTAGTCTAAGGAACAACACAGCTATGAAATTTAAGCTCTTAAAACCCCTGATTAAACCTTGGATAAAATGAGCCAACAGATGATTCATCAAAAAGCCCCACTTTTGCAAGAGCCTGAAAGAATAAATATTATGGAGTTGCATCAAGGATTTTAAACATTCACCAAGGAAAGACTTAAGCACAGTCATAACATTTGATCAATTTTATTTTATTTTACTTTATTTTTTGTGGCTGGCTGGTACAGGAATACAAACCCCGGACCTTGATGTTATCCACACCATGCTCTAACCAACTGAGCAAACTGGCCAGCCTTGATCAATGTAATTTAATAGTAAGGGTTTTGTGATGGTTATTTTCATGTATCAACTTGACTGGGCCTTGGGGTACCCAGACATTTGATCGAACATTATTGTGGGTGTGTGTGTGAGATTGTTTCTGGATGAGATTAACATGTAAATAGGTAGACTGAATAAAGCAGATTGCCCTCCATTGTGTGGGTGGGCCCCATCCAATCCGTTGAAAGCCCGAATAAAACAAAAAGGCATACCCTCCCTTGATTAAGAGGGGATTTCCCTCTGTCTGACTGCCTTGAGCTGACATCACTTTTTTCCTGCCTGTAATTTGGACTGGAACATCAGCTCTTCCTGGGTTTCAAACCTGCTGGCCTTTAGACTGGAACTGCACCATCAGCTTTCCCAGTTCTCAGGCCTCCTGACTCAGACTGGAACAACACTGTCAGCTCTCCTGGGCCTCCAGCTGGCCAACTGCAGATCTGGGGACTTGTCAACTTCCGTGATCCATGTGAACCAATTTCTTATAATTCTATCTCTATCTACAGATACAGATATAGATGAGATATAGACATAGACATATCCCATTGGCTCTATTTCTCTAGAGAACCCTGAGAAATACAGGTTTACATTGATATTTTTGTCCATTAATACTCTATTGGCAGCAAGTGACAGAAAACCATACCCAAATTACCTCCCGTAAATGAACATTCTGGAGGTAGATGGCTTGGTTTTAAGCTGGCTTCATCCAATGGTTCAAATGATGACATCGGAATCCATGGTCCTGCTCTCTCCATTTCTCCATTTTGCTCTCTTTGGGGTGACTCCATCTCCCACAGGCTCTTCTCTATTGGTCACCAGATGGCTGTTTTAGATTCTCATTTGAGCGGAATAGGATGTCTCTCATCTGAAGCAAAAGGTTTCATTTTGACTCAGTAGTTCTGGTTGCATCACATACTCACATCCCTGTATAAGGCCAAGCAAATATAGTATTATTGGGAGATGCATGGCCTTGAGCACCTTGCAAGTAAGACTTTGAGCACCTTGCAAGTAACTTCTGGGTGTGCCAGACTGCAGGGCCTCTCCTTCTCCTGATACTGAGCAGCTCTGTAGTTTGTCACATAAGCAATTGAATAGGTCAAGTCACCATGGTTTGACAACTGCTTGCATGGGGGGAGGGGAGACTGGCTTGTTTGTTGCTGGCTAAAATGTTCTCTGCCTACTCAGAATGTGTCTGCTCAGAATGTGGCTAAATTGTTCTCTGCCTGCTCTGAATGTGCTGGGGCCCACTGCCTAAGCAGGCTTTCTGTGTCACCCTATAGAATTGGAGTTTGGAGAATTAGACTGGAACATTCTGATGACAGCAAAAACACTGACACTCTGGGTGATGAGTTTGCTGAGTGTGTCTCTATCAAGAAGTCTTATGTTCTCTGTCAGTATCTCTAAAATGGTGGCAAGTTAACTTGTTATCTTGCAAGTAGGATAAACTCTCAGACCCTTCACAGTTCTTGAGGGATATGCTGATTGACTTAAGCATATCTCACCTGCTCAAACTCAACTTCACCTAGATCCTGTTGACTGAGAAGGGGAGGAGATCTCCCAGAGGAAGACTGGTGCAGATCCCAGAAGAAGGGAAAATAGATGGTGGGCAAAGGAAAAAAACTGGGAATTTCATCTACTTAATATGACCCTGTGTTCCCTACCTATTAAGTAGAGATGCAATATTTCTTCATCTAATTCAACGCTTGGGCAACTCCACCTTCAGGTGTGTTCACTGGGCCCAGGACTCCATGAAGACACAGAAATTTTTACGACTCAGGCAAAGAACCAAGAATCCCATGGCTGCCATAAACTGTCTAAAAGAAGGAAACCTTTGAGTGATGAGACACAAAATTTAATTTAATCCTTTCATTTTGAAGAAAGATTTTAAAAATATAATTTCAAACACAGACATTAACAGAAATTAAACTAGAACAACAACAACAAAAATATTCACCCAACCCCACCTCCTCCAAAGAAACAAATTATTTTCATTTGAATCCCCTTCTAGTTCCTTTTCATATGCACACATATTGTTTGTGAAATTATGATAGAAACTAATATTCTAAATTTAATCTGTACCACCGGCATTTTCCCATGTTGTTTTTGTTGATCATTTCCATTTTAATTAGTGCAAAATATTTAATGCCAAAGTATGAGTAGTTATACATAATTTTTTTACTGTTCCTTTCTAAATGAGTATGTCAATTATTTTCCATTTTCTACCACAATAACACAAGTAAATAACATTTGTGTAACTTTAGGCTTTCTATATTTTATTTCATTTGATTCTTCTGGCAACTCAGTAGAGAGAGCTTTGGGTTTTTTTAATTTATTTGCTTTGAGGGCTGGCCCGTGGCTCACTTGGGAGAGCGTGGTGCTGACAACACCAAGTCAAGGGTTAAATAAATAAATAAATTTGTTTTGTTTTTCTCTTTTTACAGTTGAGGAAAGAGATGCTCAGAGAGGGTAAGTAATCCATTTTTGAACACAGAGCCTGGAAGCCACAGGGTGATGACTGGAGCCCAAAGCTTCTAGTGTTTCTAGATTTCACTTGCTTTGCCTATGTTGGTGCTGACAGATTTTTACTTTGAGAACCTAACTGCCCAGTAACTCCTACCAGTGACACAAGTATCAATGTCAAGAAGCAGAACTCCCTGGTTTCATGAGTAAAGGAGCTTCACAGCTCCCTACATGGGGTATAATTTGAAGAATCTGGAGAAGGTTTTTATACCCGCAAATATCTCATCCACCAAGGTCTGCAATTCCTTTATCAGAAAGGCATTTCTTTGAGTTCTGGTGTTCTTTTCATCTTTAATAGGTCCATGTTAAAATCTCTAAAACATCGAAAACAATGACTGTATAAGCAAGGTTTTGCTAACCCCAGTAACAGAGGTTGTGTCCCCGTCCTCTATGGCAGCAGATGGCAGCAGCACCTGTGTGGTTTGCCTTGCACCCCAGCAGGACTCTCATGTGATGGAACTGCCTCTCCCTCCCAGTGACGTGGTTAGTATGAGGGCAGTCATGTTAGAATAATGTGATCACTGACAGTCATCTTTTTAGTGTCAGCACTGAGTCAATTGAGTCCTTTCCTGGGACTTTGGGATTGAGATTCAGAGGACTCCCGCCACCTCCACGATTAAAGTCCGATTTCGCAGTCCCTACAGAAGGCAAAAGCAGAAACGTTCACCCCCAGTAGACTGTAAAGACAGGAATTGAGCCTGTCGTAAGAAATCTGCAGAGGCACAAATTTAGAACATTTCAAAGGCTGTCGAGGTATTCAAGAAAAGTTAGTGAATCGCTCACACATCACCATAAATTGTACACATTTAGTTTATCATTTATTCAAGAGACACGGATTGAGAGCCTAATGTCCCAGTCCCCAGAGACACAGAGATGAAGTCACCCCTCTCCTCCAGGAGCTCGCAGGCTGGTGAGAAAGCCAGTCAAGCAATCAAGTTATTCCAAAACACACGACCAGCACTCTGATGACGGTAACCTGCTAGGCTCTGTAATCAGGTATGGTAACGGAAGAAGAGAGGAGCCAGCACGAGGTCAGCTGGACTTCAGGGAGGTGGTAACTGAGTGGTTCTTGCTGGCTGAGTGGGAATTTTCCTATGGAAAGAGGTTGGGCGTGTAGACTATGACTCTGGGCGTGTACAATAGTCTGTTTAAGGACAGTAGGACGTGCAAGTGTAGGGAGGGGTAAAAGAGTGCAGTGTTGGGGGATGGCTTGCAGTCTGTGGGCTGAACTGCAGGGTTCATGGCAGGGAATGGTAGGACGGGAAGTGCAAGGACAAAAAAGGGCCATGCTGGGATAGGCCGCATGTTCTGGGCTAGTATATTTCATCCTGTGTCTGAGGATGGTCATTTTGAAAGCAGAAAGGTGGCAGGAGAAGAGTGAGTAGTCAGTGCACAGGCTCCGGAAGCAAACAGGCTGAGGTTGGTCCCACTCAGATGCCCAGTAACCGTGTGTCCCTGAGCCAGCTGATGATCCTCTCTCAGCTGCAGTTCCCGTATCTCCAAATTGGCACTCACATGGTATAGAATATCGTGCCAAAATGCTCACACCAAAAAGCCTTCTTGAGAGAATTAAATGGGAGAAAGCTTAGAGCTCTTGTTCCCTGGAGACCACTTCAAGTACTCATTGCTAGTTATCTGGAAAATGTATTTCCAGGTAGCTGAATATGAGAAAAATAATCAGGAAAAATTTCAACAAAATAATTTTCATTGAACATTCTATGTAAAGTGCAGGATAGAAAACCAAAGACGGAGTTAAGGAGGTTAAAACACATCTTGCTCACATTGGTTTGGGTTTCACTACACCAGGGAAAAACCAAGATTTTCTTTTTTCTCTCATAACCCAACAGAAGATCCTGTTGGCCTTTGATGCAGATGTGTTTAACTGATTAAAGAGTTCAGAAAATGTGGAGATTTTTTTCACTCTATCAGATTGGCAAGCAACATGGAAAGAAGATTCGTGCACTGGAAAATAGTGTGGGAGCTTTTGTTGTGGGAAACTTTCTAGAAGTTGAAACATCAAAATCTACTCACTTTTGAGAAAACATAGGGTTTACAGGACACCAAACATCCAAGTACACATTGACTATTAGACGACAAAGGAGTGTTTGGTCAATGAATCAAAAGTTTTATTCTACATGATGTCAAACATCTGGATATTTGGAAGCAGCTGTTTGGCATCCTGTGGACCAAATAGAAGTATCATTATACCACTGTGGCCTGAGATTGCCTTCTGTCTGATCTGCTCACTGTCCCTAAGGTCCAGTCACAGGGACATTGTTGACCATGTAGAGACAATACTAGTTTGAGCTGAGGTCAGGTAGTAAAGTTGATGGAAACAGAATTGCTTATTGGGATTCAGGCCTAAGAAGTAGGCATGGGACAGATTTATTAGTAAGACCAAATCTCCTAAACACAACAGTTCATGAGACTATGATGCACTGGGATAAAACAGGAAATAGTGTGGAAATCAGGGTCAGAGTGGTATCTCCTCATGGTCCAGACAAAGGGATTTTAGGAAAAAGGCTTCATCCAGAGCCAACACATTGGCTGCATTTTCATTCTTCACTGCCAACAGCATGGAAAGACCATGGGACCAAAAGATAAAGGACCTGAGCTCTGCTCCTGGCTCCAACACCAGGTTGCATATATAACCATGTGCAAATGCTGTGAAACTCAGCTTTCTAATAGGTAAAAATAGAGAGGGTCATAACTATCTCACAGAACTGTTGAGAGACTCAGATGAGATTATTGACATGCTTTAATAGTAAAGTGATATCCAATGTAAATTATCAGTACAGTACCTGGCTCAAAACAGATGCAAAGATGAGCTCCCTGTCATTGGAGAAGTTTAAGCAAAGAATGAAGCTCAATCTCTCCAACGTGTTGATGGTAGGTTGGGCAAAAAGATCTCTAAACTTCCTTCAAATTCAAAATTTCTATGAGCTTCTGACATAAAAATACACAATTGCAGGAGAGAAACAAGAAATGAATTGGATCCTTGGAAAAGGTTATTTTACTTACATACAAAATGCAAAATTGTATATGAGTGTAACATCAAAAACTACGTTTCAAAGCCTTTGACTGGCACTGAATTCAGCCTATTATTTAGCAAATCCCAGCACAAACAGCTAGTGAGCTTGTTCACAATGCCCTGGGCTTTGAAGTGTCAGGATTTCAACTTCTGGTGCTCTTGTTGAGTTGTCCCCAGAACGAGATAAGGGACCAGAGGATCTTGTTGACACGTTAAAGAATGAAAACTGTAACAGCAGTTATCAGCGTAACTGTGACATTAGTCTTAACTTAGATTGTAATTGCTGGCAGAACAGATAAAGTTCTTTGGGGCAGAGCTATCGATGTTTTTTGCTTGGCAAACAAAACCCTGTTAAACTCATCTTTTTTTTCCTGTTAAACTCATCTTTTAGGAGAGAGGAAGGACAGCTCAGCTTTAGACATTGAGCTGAGAGAAAGACCAACCCAGCTTTGGACATTGAGCCGTTGTTGAAAAATCTGTGTTGGAGAGACAAAAATTCTCCTTAGCAAATGTAAATTTATTTTTGTCAGAGGCAGAGTTAACTGAAAACCTCAATAAACACAGGCAACATTTAAATATTTTTCTTCATTTATCCTTGGCTTCTTGCGTTCATTTGTTTTTTGAGCACCAACTGTGTGTTCAGCACATTGTAAGCCTTTTGCATGCTCAGCTGGGCATTCTTCATTTCTGTTCCAGATCTACGTCCACCCTGCTGAGACCCCAGGAAGCTGACAGTTTATGGATGGCATCATTCAGGCACCATTTATTGGTTCGTAGTTGAGCTTGGCCACTGGGAGGCAACAGCAAGAGTCAGAGAGGCAGAAGGGAAAAAAGGCCAGCTTATTGATTCTTAGCCTCCCATGTCACATCCTCTTGCAGAGTTTCAGGCACTAAAAATCTGGAACCTGGGATAAGCTCTTGGTAGCCCTGAGGTGCTTTACGATTCCTGTGACTTCCCTTAACCCTGCACACACTTTTCCAAGCAAATTCATTAAACAGATGGCCGTTTAGAGTGTGCCATCTGCTTTTTTGCTGGGACCCTGACTGATGCACATGCTTATTTATGATGGACTATAACCAAAAATGACATAGTCACTTTGAGGTCAAAGCAGTAAAGAGCCAGTGCGGCTCCTCCATTCATCAAGAAGTAAAAGCCTCTAAGATGTCAGAGTTGCTGCTTGGAAGAAGCCCAGGTCCTTGACCACTCCTGGAGGAAAGCCACCTGCTTCCCCCCTGCGACTGTAACATGAGCAAGAAGTAAACTTTTGTCAGGTTAAGCCACTGAGATATTGGGGTTGATTTGTTAATGAAGCAGAGCCTATCCTATCCTGATGAATCCCGTTGTCAAATTTAATCCTTATAACCACCCTACAAAGTAGATACTTACATTAATCCCCGTTTTATAGATGAGAAAACTGAGGTGCAGAGAGCTTAAGTAACTTGCAACAATACTGAAAGGAGCAGAGCTGATGCTGAAGCTCAGGTCTTTCTAACTTCAAAGCCCAGGCTCTGAACAGGACACAGTATGGATTTCCCCTAAACCAGATTCTTTTATATGGGATGGGGGGAATGCCTCTTCTCCATGCTTAGGAAAATATGCTTGCTGTCAGTGAATCTTGCAAATGGCATGAGTCGAGGACAGGCCTGCTGGCCAGGCAGAGCAGTTGATTCAGCAAATGTTGACAGGACCTTCCTGAAGGCTAGAAATTCACAACTAGCCCTTAATATCCTTGCTCAACTTCCCTACCTGGAAAAGAGGGTTGTAAGATTTGTTTTCTTGCCTAAGTCTTATAACATTATTCCTGTGTGAGTATCACACTTTTCATTTTTCTCTGGAATGAAAACTGCAGCTTTCTCTTTGTTGCCCTGGTTAAATGCATTTCTTTAGAGATACTAGGCGCTCATTCAGACCTATTTATTTTTTTAAAAAATATGATTCAACATACTTAATGCCACTGAATTGTACATTTAAAAATGGTTAGAATGGTAACTTTTAAGTTACGTGTATTTTACCACAATAGAAAATGTTTTAAAATATGATTCTCCACTTTTAGTTGATTAAGCTACAGGACTGCATTCTTGTCTTGGGTTATTTGCTTTTGGAAATGCATGTCTGGTGCATTTCCAAGGTTTCATTATCAGCTGGAGGAAACAGGCTTTGTCACTTGCAGGAAGAAATCATTGACCATAGGTCAGATCAGTTCCTTGCATTCAACAACAATGACTGTTTTTTCTGTTTGCAAAGGAAATTCAGTGACACAGTGACTTCTGAAATTTTGACCACAGAAAGGAAAAGCCAAAGGGGCACTTAGTGTCCCAAGCCGGAAATGTGACCTATTGAGCTTTCCTAAGGTAGTGAGGTCTGAGAAATCCTTTACCCTCCTAAGCTGAATGTGCTAAGCCTCAGCAGTTTGCTTTCCATGGTTCTGTTGAGGATGAACAGGAAAGCCAAAATTCTGATCAAATGCTCTGTGTGCTTCCCCATAATCAGTTTACCTTGGCTCCTTTCACTGAGATGCCAGTGGATCTGGAGTAGGTCTTGGTGTGTGGAAATCATTCTGCCCTGTTTATACTTTCTTCGACATCACAGTGCTCTTTGGAAAAGAAAGCAGGAGTTTACTTGTAAAAGCCAACAGCCTTATTTAGAATAGTGTCTGAGCCACTACATAGTGGCCCAGAGTCCTTTAAAGAATTGACTTTTTGGGGAAAGGGAGAGTTTGGGGTCAGATTCTCCATGTGGTGTCTGAAAATAAAATGGGCAGGGAAGGGAATTAGACTGAGGTGGCTTCCGCCCCTATTGTTTGCTCCCTGTTAGGCCTAACCTTGCCTCGGTGGTCAGTTACCCAACAGACCATGCCAAGAGCTGCCTTTTCCCCATTTTAGGAATGATGTGTTTTAAAATAGTGGTGCATTTCTATAAAGAGGATGAGAACTCTTGATCCAGTAGGAACTTCTTAGGAGCTGCCTATTTTCCACTAACCAACCCAGATCCATTTCCCACCCTTTTCTGCTCTGCTCTGTTCCCCAGGGATCTGACCCTCATGGATTGTACCACAGGGCTCCCTTACCCTCACTCTTAAAGATGGATCTGGCCAACCCTATTCACCATCGAGGGAAAAATGAGATCAGGGAATTCCCCCCACCCCTACACTTCCCCCTTGCTCTAGCACCAAGTTTCTGGCCACGGGCCTAGGGTTTCCTCTAATGTGGTGTCAGCACCTGTTGAGTGGCCCCCATGGTGACCCCTGGTTTCATCAGGTTCTGATCCCTTCAGGCCCAGGGGTGGGAATGGCTTCCTGCTGTGCTTGTCCCTACAGGCTTCTAGACGCTTGGTGTGTGGAAATCATTCTGCCCTGTTTATATCTTCTTTGACATCACAGTGCTCTTTGGAAAAGAAAGCAGGAGTTTACTTGTAAACGCCAACAGCCTTATTTAGAATAGTGTCTGAGCCACTACATAGTGGCCCAGAGTCCTCTTAAGCCTACCCACACCTGTGTAAATAGTCCCATCCCAAAATCTCTAGATCTCCAGCTAAGCATGCTTACTGCAGCCTCAAAGGCCTTGACTGAGAGTTTCTTGGTACCAAAGAGCCCTTGCCCATTTGGATCAAAGTCCTGCACACCAAGAAGCTGAAACTACATAACTTGGAGGCTTTTAGAACCCTGAGCCACTTTTAATGTTTTGATATTGACAGTACTGTAGTTTGTGGCAATGAAATTTTACCCTGAAAGGGTTTATTTAAGCCCTGGCTAGCCACACTGTGGCCCACAGACCAGCAACATCAGCATCACCTGGGAACTTGTTAGAAATCCAGAAGCAGAAGTTCCACCTCAGACCTACTGAACCAAAGTCTGCATTTTAACAAGATTCCAGGCAATCAGGATATACATTACCATTTAAGAAGTGCTCGTGTAGCCCACAGATTATTGAAATCATTATATATTACTCAATGAGATAAGCCTCATTCTAAAAGGGTTAAGACAGAATAGTGGGTCAGCTTTGTGGAGTATTTCAGTGATTGCTTTGTATACTCCAGGCTGATAAGAACAGAAGAAATTTGGATTACATCCCTTTTAATAGTCCTTCTTCTCAAATATATTATATAATACTATTCTGTTTTCATTCTTCAGCCTAATTCTAAAGAATCTGATAAAGTCATTCATTCTATAGTATAAATTAATAAAACAATCCATTTTCATTCAATCAATATCAAACATTATTTAAGTGTCTATTATGCACTAAACAGTGCCTATACAGTATGAATTAATAAGTTAGCAGTGGAAAAAGAGGAGGATGGTGGGAGGAATTAAGAAACATTTAGGAGGTAAAATTGCTAGAATTTAATAATGTGACATGGTACCATGGTAGGAGTTGTGGTAGAAGAAGAATGCAGAAATGAGATATTTTCTCAATTTTTAGCCTGTGCAGTTGGCCTTGGGAGTGACACTGATACCACAAATGAGATAAGAAAGACAGGAGAAGAAGGAGCAGGTTTGGGGAGGAGGAGAATGGGATGTTAAACTAGATATTTTGTGGGCATTTAGATATATGACCCTGAAGTTTAGAAAATTAATAAAAAGGGAGGAACTAACCAGGAAAGATATGATTGACCCAGAGCTACGGAGTGGGAGTGAATGGCTTGTTCCTCTAAACTCAAGCATAGAATAAAAGAAAATGTCCTCCTAATGACTGGCAAGAAGTCTCGGGTCAGCTCTGCACTGTTTTTCCTCCCTGGAGCAGGGCCCAGCACTCAACTCTCTTACTGCGCCAAAGCACATCCTCCCTCCACACCACCTCTTGAGGCTCCTCTCCCCTGGCCAGGATGGGAGTGGGATGCGTCTACCCCAGATCCCCATTCTTTGCTGTTCCTGGATACAGCACATATGACTTTGGTTTTTGGGTTTTCACACCAATCACTAAAGGAAATCAGAGGATGAGAGAAGTCAGAACAAAAACCAAAGTGGTCTCTTAAGTACTATTTCTACTAGGAGTAATTAGATCTTCTGAACAATTCAGCTTGGCACTTTTCCTGTACACCAAAAGTGCCACTTGGGAATTAAATGGGAAAGGAAACTTATGTTGGCTGACTGCACTGAGGGTAAATACAAAGGGAATCCTAATAATGAGAATGGTGTTATGTGTTTTCTTCCAGGATTAATAGTTTGCTCTATTTTTTTCTTTCTTTTAGTTTAGTTTTGTCTTGTTGTGTTTCTTTATTCTTACTTGCTGTGCTCTCAGGACCAAGTCTTGGCTCTTGGACAGAATCCCACGTATTCAGATTGCAGTCTGTGAGGTCTCCTCATTGTTTTGGAGAATGAAATTAGAGACTCTGTCCTTAGATATTCTGAACACAAGGCTACAGAACTCAGATAAATGAATTCCAAATGCTGCCCTATGCATGATGAGTAAGAATTCCTTACACTAAACTGGACATAGGCTTTATATGACATTTTGTGCTGATAAATAAAGTGTCACTAACTGGGCAAATGGCTTGTGGTTTCTCCACTTTTTTCTTAAATGATATCAATATTCATTTTTCTTCTCTTTTTGACAAAGAAAGGAAGAACTTGACTATCAGCTGTATAGTATTTATTCTTTAGCCATCCTTAGAAAATATGGTGCAGCACAAAGTAGTGCTAGTATTTTTTTTCAGTGAACTTCATTAGTAAAGAGACTAATCTGAACAATTTCACTTAATTAAAGATCTTTTCCCTTCAGTTACCAGACTTTCAGGTAAAAGTCATTTATTCCAAATATGTCACAATAGTTGTTGGAATGTGACCTTGGCTTTGGTAAGTTGCTGTGAAAATCTTTTGAATTTTTCAAATTAGAGGCAAACATTGTCTTTTGTATTTGATGGCTAGAGACAACTGGTGAAATTCCTCCTAACAGCAAAAATTAGTGCAATTTCTTTACATACATTCACTCAATAACATTCCTCGACACCTATCGTGGACACGCATTATGATGGGTGTGGAGAGATTCTCACCCATGGGAAATACACGTTCTTAGCAGGAGATCGGATGTGGCGAGTGATTTAGCAAAATTATGTGAAAGGGTAATGGGGCAAGGAGTAGAAAAGTTCTAATGTTGTGGGCAGGAGAGGAGGTAAATAGGAAATTTCACAATGGAGGTGATGCTGAAGTGGGGACTTAAAGAATGAGTAGGGCAGTGGCAGGTGGCATGGAGAGGGGAAGGCATCTCAGGCAAAGGGAACAGAGTGAAAAGGCACAGGTTCAAGGTACATGTGTTAAGAGCATGGGGTATATGAGAGGGAAGGAAAAGGGGGCCTGGGACCAGATTGTGATTGTCCTGTGGGTCAAGGCAAGAAGTTTAGATGTCATCTGAGAGGTAGTGGTGAGCTGCTGAGAGGATTTAAATCAGGTAATAAATGCTTTCATTTTCATGGAAACTTCCAGGATCTATATTATTAAGAAAAGAAAATCCTCATAGGATTTTATTTTCTAAGGTTCATCTTCCCTTTTGAATGGGTCCCTGGTGGTCAATACTAACATTTTAGTCAGGTCTCCAAGAAATCTCTGGACCAAGCTGGACAGAGGGCTCTTCCAATGATTCAGTGATTCCCAAAGATATGAGAGGACATTGAAAAAGATTTTGATTCAGTTGTTAACTGAATCAAAAGGACAGTAAGCAAGATTTTACTAAACTCTGATTCTACAGAAATAAACAAAGGGTAGAATAATAGAGTTTACAAACTGCAACTTGCTCTCAGGATGTGAGTCTGGTCCCATCCAGCTCAAGGTCTGCCCTTCTTGGTTGTATATGTGAAGCACACCCATATGCACCAGATGTACTTATGTGGGTGGAGGTGGGGCCTGGAGAGACTAGATACAGGGGAAAATGTTAAAAGGGCACTGCAATGGCCCGGGAATTAGATGTATCATCTCTGTATAACTCCCAACAGAGCGATAAGCCCCCAGTAACAATGTCTGTGCAGTGCAACCCTGCTCCCAGCCATAATGGACTATTTTAAGAGAATACCTCTTACCTAAGTAAACCAATCAGATTCCCTTACCGGGAATTTGAAATTTGGAAAAGAGACACAAAGATTGGGGATCCTATGAGCTAATTTGATAAGGGCCAAGCTTTAGAGAGATGCTACTGAGCTCCCTGTTAGCTGTCTTGCATTCTTTCTTCTGGAGGCTTGATTGTTAATTTCTTTCTGGACTTCAGTTAAAAGCATTAGAGCCCTTCCTAAAAACTTAAATAATTTTTTTTTAGGATGAGGGCAGTAGAAGGCCCTATACAAATCTATGGAGTATAAGGATAGACATATAGATGAGTGGGACAGAATGGGGAGTTCAGAAATAAACCTTCACATTTATAGTCAATGGATTTTCAACAAGGATGCCAACATAATTCAATGGGGTAAAGAATAATCATTTCAACAAATGATTCTGGGTTAACTGAACATCTACATGCAAAAGAATGAAGTTGCATGCCTACCTCACACCATATAGAAAAATTAACTCAAAATCAATTGAAGACCTAAGGTAAGAGCTAAAAGTATAAAATTCTTAGAGGAAAATATAAACATAAATTTTCATGGTCTTGGATTAGGTAATGGTTTCTTAAATATAATACCAAAGACACAAATAATGAAAGAAAAGTAGATAAATTGGATACAATCAAAATTTAAAATGTTTGTGTTTCAAGGACACCTTCAAGAAAGTTAAAAGTCAGGGCTGGCCAGTTAGCTCAGTTGGCTAGAGTGCGGTGTTGTAACACCAAGTTCAAGGGTTCAGATCTCCATATTGGTCAGCCACCATTAAAAAAGAAAAGAAAAGAAAAATGGTAATCTACAGAATGGAAAAAAGTTTTTGCAAATCCTATGTCTAATAAGGGACCTGTATCTAGAACATACAAAGAACTCTTACAGCTCAATAATGAAAAGACAAATAATACAATTAAAAATGAACAAATGATTTGCATAGGCATTCCCCAAAGAATACGTATAAATGGCAATAAGCACATAAAAAGATGATCAATAAAACAAAATAATAAGATAGTCATCAGGGAAATACAAATAAAATCAACAATGAGGTCTGTACACCCCCCGGGATGATTGTATTAGTTTGTTTTTGTTTTGCTATAACAGAATACCTGAAACTGGGTAATTTGTGAAGAAAAGAGGTTTATTTGGCTCAAGTCCTGGGGCAGTTGCATTTGGTGTGGGCCTCAGGCTGTTTCCACTCATGGCAGAAGGCAGCAGGGCAGCCAACTGGTGCAAACAGATCCCATGGCAAGGGAGGAAGCAAGAGAGAGGAAAGGGAGGTGCCAGGCTCCTTTTAACAACCAGATCTTATGGGAACTAATCCATTCCTGGGAAAGCTCACTCACCATGCTGCCCACCCAAGGGAAGGTATTAATCTATCTATTCATGAGGGATCCGCCCCCATGACCCCAACATCCACCAATACTGCCACTTTGGGGATCAGATTTCAACATGAGCTTTGGGGAACAAACGTATTCAAACTGTATCCATGATAAAATCAAAAGAAACTAATAAATGTTGGCAAGGATGTGGAGAAATCAGGACCCTCATACACTATCTGTGTGAGCATACGATGATGCCAACACTTTGGAAAACAGGCTGACAGTTCTTCAAAATATTACACATCGAGTTATCATAGGCTCCTTGTAGAGGGTACTAACATTCATAAAGTACGTGTCGGGGCCGGCCCGTGGCTCACTCGGGAGAGTGCGGTGCTGATAACACCAAGGCCCCGGGTTCGGATCCCATATAGGGATGGCCGGTTAGCTCGCTGGCTGAGCGTGGTGCTGACAACACCAAGTCAAGGGTTAAGATCCCCTTACCGGTCATCTTTAAAAATAAATAAATAAATAAATAAAGTGCGTGTATTTCACAGGGCCTTGACCTTTAGCCTAGTAGGGCCACAGCCCTTAGATTAGAAGGACCACAGTCCTTAGGTCAGGCTGTAGCTTAGTAGGATCTTTATCTTAGTAGGACAACAGCCCTTAGCTGTTAGAAGGGCCAAAGCCCTTTAGTTTAGGCTGTAGCATAGTAAGACCACAGCCCCATAGTTTTAGCAAGGCCAAAGCCTTGTAGTTTGAGGAATAACCTAACCTTTTAGTATTGCACATAGAAATGCTAAGCTTGGGAAAAAACAAAACTTTCACAGGACTAAAAAGTCACTGGTGTGATTATGAGAATCGTAACACAGCAAAAGTGCTTGTACTGAGGGCAGATGCCCTTGGTGCAGCTAAACTTAATTATGGGAAAATGTGTGTACTGAAAGCTTCGAGGCGACTCTGCCAATTAGTGGCTGGTTCCACATTTCACCTTCAACTGCTTCTAAGTTTCCTAGGGAACTAAGTGTTGCCATAATGATTATCTCATTGGTTCTTTTGTATGTCACATAGCTTAGTTTTATGATTCCTTCGATGGTAAATTGCTTAAACCATTTTTAAGTTGCACCTGCTTTAATGAAAATTGTTATGCAGCCAGTTTGTTTATGTTTTCACTATGACTGATTAACCACCTGTGTTCTTTTCTGTAACTTTTTCCTGGACAATAAAAAACCGAGAAAATCCCTGATTCGAGGTTATTTCCTGGGAATGCTTCTCACTTGAAGAAGTTGTTCCTTGGATCTGACCCCTTCTGGGCATCTCACTACTCTGGGAAATGGGCTTTGAGTAATCCTTTGCGTCTCTGTCTCCATCACCCCGAGGGAGAGGTGACAGCTCCTGCAATTCTACTCCTAGGTATATAACCAAGAGAAATGAAAACACATGTTTATTCAGAAAATTGTACACAAATGTTCATGGCAGCATTATTCATAATGGCCAAAAAGTAGACAGAACCCAAATGCCCATCAATTGAAAAATGGATAAATAGAATGTGGTATAGCTACATGATGCAGTAATATTTGGCAATAAGAAGAAGTTAAGTACCGATACATACTACAATATGGATGAACCTTGAAAACATTATGCTAAATAAAAGGAGCCAGTCACAAAAACCCACATATTGTATGATTCCTCTTATATCCAATGTCCAGAACAGGCAAATTTACAGAGACAGAAAGTAGGTTAGTGATTACCTAGAACAGGGAGGAAAAGGACAGAGAACTGTGTTGGGGAAACTGGGTAGTGACTGCTAAAGTGCTTCTTTCTGGAGTGATAAAAATGTTCTGAAATTGATTGTGGTGATGGTTGCACCTATCTGTGAATAGGCTAGAAACCATTGAATTGGTTTACATGTGCAAATTTTATGAAATGTGAATTATATCTCAATAAAGCTGGTCTTTAATAAACTACAGAGAAGTGGATATCAGGATGTCTTTATGAACTCCTCAGCAAATCTGAGGGTTCAGCAGTGACTCTGCTGGGGTTCAAGGCTCAGGTTTCTATGTTTCAGGACCTGGGATATGGTGACAGTCATGGTTTTGCAGTCCTGTGAGGGACCTCCAGGATTGCTTTAGCAGCATTTTTGTGTCCAGCTGTGTTTGTTCTCTGGTCTCAAGGCCCTAGATCTCCAAGATATTGGTAGATACTGGCTCTGAACCTGAGACCCAGGTTCTAGGAGAATTCCTGGATTCAGCATCTGGTGAAGTTTCATTTGGCCTTTGACCTCAACAACTGGAGCCTAATATGTTGTATACAGAAAATAAATCAGTGCACTCTAGCTTTGCTATGATGATCAGTCCAGAACAACATCACCATCTGAGGCCAGTGCTGTCTGCCATTAATCAGAATAATTCAGAATACCCATGATAAACCTCTGTAGAGCCTATACTGTCAGATTAATCAACAGGAGAAATAAAAATCACATTTCCAGATCTGGTGTAAGTATTCTGAAAACCCAGTCACGCCATGCAGACCATGTAATTCATCATTACTACTCTAAAGGAGAGATCTCTAAAATGAAATGTGCTCACCCCAAAGGGGCAACAGGCAATCTACTGGGGTGCAAAAACATCAGATTAGAATTCCTGTGTATTCTTTATTTCATCTTTTAAAATCTCTATTTTTGTTTCTGTTTTTCAATATATAAAATATTTTAGGAAAATTGAACGTGTACATTGCTTGTAAGATAACTCAATGTAAACGGAGATGCTTAAAAACTTTTTGTTGATAGTTACATGCAATTTAAAAAAAAAGTTCAGGAGACTGCTGCTCTGAAGGATGTTTTGGCGTACTGCTAGATGGAGGGGTGAAGATCGACTTAAATGATAACTTGCTTTACTTTTGAGACCTATCTCAAAATGAAAAACTAGCTCAAAATTTGAAAAGATTTATTTTTTAATGTCAATTCAACTTAACAGAGGCCAAATCTCTAGAGCTCAATTGTCTCCCATGGTGAATGGGGTTAAAGCCCATGTGGTCAGCCCTGCTTGGGTTCCTAAGCTCTGTATCTCTCTTCTCTCCTAATTGGGCAATTAGACCTCCAGCTGTAGGTTCAACCCTGTCCTAGCCTGAAGGATCTACCCTGACTTTAAATTGGTGGATTTAATGTGCTCTAGACCAATGTTCTTGTCTAAAGTATTAACTCGTCTTTACTACTAGTCTAGCTTTAGACCACTTTCTTAATTTTGAGAACTGAGCTGTGTATTGACCCTGAGATGTATTCCCAATCAACACCCTGGTCAATTTACAAAAGTGAATCCTATTTTGTTTCCTGTGTCTAAGTGTGGTTCCAAAAAACCCATCTACTGCTTAGTCCTACAAGGATGGGGACTACCAAGTCCTCATCGATCTCCAGGCATGTGATTAGGGTCTGAGTACTTGCTGACAGAGTTTTTGGTTTTTTGGGTTCTTGAAATTTTTGCATGTAGATGAGAAAGCGAAGCTAGGCACAATTATCTAAAGTACCCTCATAAGTGATTATTAGTATCATTATTGGTAACTAGAAGGAACATTCATAGTCAGCGTTCAAATATCTTCTTTAGTAAACAAAGCTCATTGTTCTAAGAACACAAAGCTGTTATATAGCACAGCAATCCCTTTTAAGAGTAAAGCAAAATCAATGAAACTTCCCGGTGTGTCCAATCTAGAGCCCACAGATAGCTCCAACATGCAAAGATCCCCTTTGAGAACTGGGCTTAGAATGGGGAGGAATTCAGTTGTGGTCAGACAGACTCCCTGAACTCTGGACACCTGCCGATTCAGTGGCTTCTCTCCTTTTCCGTGTCTAATTCTTCCTGGGTGGATCCTCAAAAACTGCCTCTATAAATTAGTTAACTCCAATTTTCATGTTTTCACCAATAGTTTTCTCTTTTCTTAATTTCTTTTACTTTTCTTATGCTCTCCAGATTAAAAAATATATATTCATAGGAAATACATTCAAAAGGTCAAGAGTTCAGATTCCCGTTTTGGTTCATCCACCAGAAGAAAAAAAAAAAAAAAGAAATACATTCAAGAGTTACCATAAAGCATACTGAAGGGAATTTGGATTTGTCTTACACATATGCTCTGGCTTTTTTTTTGGCGGAGGGGCAGCTGGCCGGTATGGGGATCCAAACCCTTGACGCTGGTGTTACAACACCACGCTCTAACAGACTGAGCTAACCGACCAGATCCTGGCCCTTTTTTAAGTCCTTCATAGCCCTTAACACATGACTATTCATTAGATTTCAAGGCTGACTAAGGGAACTGGATTTTATTCTAGCTCAGGTGGAGACCTGTTGATCGAGACCCATTTCAGGTTATCTAATCACTAATATCAGAGAGGCAGACAATCAATTACCTAACAACCAAACAACTCCTGGAGGTGTGTATAGGAATTACTACATCTTGTAGAGTTATGTCATCCGTCAATTTCCTCATATCTTAAATTGCTACAATTCATAACAGCTAATGTAACACTTGTCACATTCTTCAACTTGTTTATAGAGTATTTCATGTGAATATTTCTTCATAATGTTTTCATCTGTTTATGATGAAATTTTTTCTTTTTTTCTTGAAACATATTGGATTATACATATCTGTGGAGTACAGAGTTGAATATCAGTACCTGTGTACGATATGTGATGATAAAATAAGGATAATTAGTGTATTCTTCATTATAAAACATAATCATTCTTTGTGATCCTGAACCACTTTCTCACTAACCCTCCTTCCCCTCCCCCTTTCCCACCTCTACTAACCACAGTTCTGTTCTTTCCTTTTGAGAGCTCAGTGTATTATTGTGATTGTTGTATCTTTCTGTCTTTCTTATCTATGTATTTATGTATTTTTTTTTAGCTCCCACTTATGAGTGAGGACATGTGGTATTTCTCTTTCTGTGCTTGGCTCATTTCACTTAACATAATTTTCTCCAAGCTCATCCATGTTGCTGCGAGTGGCAGAATTTCATTCTTTTTTATTCCATTGTGTACATATACCACAGTTTCCTTATCCAGTCATCCATTAATGGACATTGAGATTGGTTCCAACTCTTGGCTATTGTAAACAGAGCTGTGATGAACATGGGAGTGCAGGTGTCCCTTTGACATGATGTTTTCCATCCCTTTGGAAATACATATGCCCAGCAGTGGGATAAATTTTTTCTTGTCATTTAACTTACTTACACTTTTCTTCAGTAGCCAGTTACCCTTGCTCCCATCATGGGGACCCACTGCCACTGAGAACAGACCTTTCAGTGGATAGAAACCAACTGTGGTTTTCTCCAAAGCTTGCCTTATAATAAATAACATTCAGATCAGAAAGAAATCTTTTGAAAGACATGATGTTTTATATTTTATTATTGGCACCTTACTTTTCAAAGCATAAACCCTATATTGACTTAAAAGATATTTATTAATTACCTTTCATGAGCAGTAAAACTAATATGAAAGTCAATGGGAAGATCTGAAATTCTTTTTTTTGTGTGTCCGGCAACGGATCGCAACCCTCAGTGTCGCGCCCCTACCGGACCGGGACCGGCAACGGGACCGCAACCCTCGGTGTTGCGCCCGCACCTCGCTCAGCCAGTGAGCGGGAACCGGTCTGTATGTGGGATCCGAACCCTCAGCGGGAGCGCCGCTGCGCTCCCAAGCGGCGCACTGTAGCAGTGCGCCACCGGGCCAGCCCCTAAAATTCTGAAAAATAAATTAAAGTTGAAGACAAAGGAAAGCAAAACCAACTCGGGGGGGTGGGGGGGGGAGGAATACAGCCTCTAATACCTGGCATTGAATTACCAAGAGTTTTGGCTTCCAGCTATATAAACTTGGGAAAGTTCTGTGATCTATCCAAGCTTCATTTCCTATCTATAGGATGAAGATAAGAGTTAAGAGTATGGTTAATCTGCTGTAGCTAAGAGACCTAGAAATACTTTAGCCTAAAGAATATAAAAGTTCATTTCTATCACACATAATTCCTAGGTGAGTATTGACTGGGCAGCTCTGCTCCACACAGCCATTTAAGGATCCAGTATCATATCAAATCCCACAGACAACCCCATGAGGGTGTCTACTAAAATCCATTCTTCATTCTTCTGGGCCATATGGCTGCCTGTTTATGCTGTTTCCTACTTTGTGACATAAGTGGCAAAGAGTGTCTCAAACACAATCTTGAAAACATAAGCTGTAAGACAAAATTTCACTATATAAAAAGTAAAAAATTTTGCAACTGTGCCATAGGAAGTGCAGGCCATATGGAGACACTGTGGGTAGCTGCTATGACAGGCCCCACCAAACGCACAGTCTCAGCACCACTGCAGCTGTCCCCACCCAGGCATAGACATGCCATGCATCTTGGAAAGGCCCCTCCAGCTCCTGCAACTTAACTGATGCCACAGGGGTCAATATGAGCCACCCACAGAATTCCTGAATTCCTGACCCACAGAATGTGAGAAAAACAAATTGTTGTTTTAAGTTTTGGAACAGAGTTTAAGAAAAAGTCCGAGCTGAAAATATAGATCTGAGACTTGCAGTCATATAAGTGGTCATTGAAAAGCCCTGGAAATAGAGAATATCACTCAAGGATGGAGAGCGAAAACAAATAAGGGCCAGAACACCAATCCTGGGGGGAATCTGAGGAGGAGGAGGAATCTGCAAAGGAGACTGCAAAGAAATGCATAGTCAAGAGGAGACATAATAATTCTTGCTTTATTGACTTATTTTTACTAGTTTGACTCTTAGAGGATTACCTGAAACTCTAAATCCACTCAAATCAACATATCTCTTCAAACAGTATAGAGATTATGTGAGGCATTAGTTAAAAACTTGGAGTGTTAGAGGCAAACCAGACCTGAGCATGATCCCAGTACTCTATGTCTCTGCAAGGTGACTTGAGCAATTATGTCTGTCATGTGTGTGAATCTCAGGTGCTTTTTCTTTTTTTCAAGGTGTGCAGTAAAATACAGTCATATTAGCCCTTTTTTAGTGAATAGTCCTGCAAGTTTTAGCAAATGCATGCCATTGTATCACCATAACCAAATGTCCCTTTAGAGACCACCCCTCCCCACCCATGGCCCCTGATAACCAGTTATCTACTTTCTGACCCTATAGTTTTGCTTTTCCAGAATATTATATAAGTGAAATAACTCAGAATGCACTCTATTTTGGTCTAGATTCTTTCCCTTAACATAATGCTTTGAGATTCATCCACATTGTTGCATGTATTAGTAATTCTTTTTCTTTCTTTTTTTCACTGGTGACTATTCTATTGTATGGACACTCCCTGCCATAAGAGCCCAGGTCATATGGAGAGACTATAAGTAGATGCTCTGATATGTACTCATGGATATTCGTGTAGTTTGTTATCCATTCCCCAGTTGAGAAAAACTTGTGTTGTTTCTTGTTTTTGACAATTACAAATAAAATCACTACAAATACTCACATACAGGCTTTTATGTGAATATAAAATTTTCATTTCTTTTGTCAATGCTTAGGAGTGAGATTGTTAGGTCATATGGTAAGTGTATGTTTAATTTTATAAGAAACTGCCAAATTATCTTCTAAAGTAGCTGTACCATTTTGCATTTCCACCAGCTACATGTGGGAAGTCCAGTCACTCATCTGCACTTGGTATTGTCAGGTTGTTGATTTTATTTCTGAATTTTAACCATTCTCGTAGGTGTGAATCTCCTTGTGGTTTTAATTAGTATTTTACTAATGCCCAAGGTATTAGCAATGACCATCTCTTCCCATGCTTATTTACCGTTCACCTATCTTCTTTGGTCAAGTGTCTGTTCAAATATTTTCTCTAATTTTTTTTTGTTTGTTTTCCTATTATTGAGTTTTGAGAGTTCTCTCTCTCTCTCTCTCTCTCTCTTTTAGCAGCTGGCTGGTACAGTGAGTTCTTTATATAATCTGGATACAAGTCTTTTATCAAATATGTAATTTTCTGATATTTTCTCGCAGTTTGATTTGTCATTTAATTCTCTTGACAGTTTTTCAAAAATCAGAAGCTCTTAATTCTGGTAAAGTCCACTATGTCTTTTTTCCTATGGATAGTGCCTTTTCTATAATTTCTAAAATATGTGTCCCTAACCCAGGTCAAAAAGACTTTTCTCATATATTTTCTTCTAGAAGTTTTAGAGTTTACATGTAGATTTATGATACACTTTGAGGTAATCTTTGTACATGAAGTTGCTGTGGATTGATTAAATTGTGTCCCCCAAAGTTCATGTATTAGAAGCTTAATTCCCACTGTTGAGGGTGGGAAATCCTATTATGGTAATTGAAAGGCAGGGCTTTGAAGAGATGATTAGATTGTAGGATCATGTGTAGTGTATGGATTAATAATGGTGGTCAGGGGCGTGGTTCTGAGGGCTTTAGAAGGAGAGCACATGAGAGTCTCTCTCTGCTCTGCCATTTTCTGCCATGTGAGACCCCTGCATTGCTGTAAAGCCACCACCAAAGAAGACCCTCAACAGAAGTGTTCCCGGGACTTTTTTCTCAGCCTCAGAAACTGTAAGAAATAAATTTTGTTTTTTTACAAATCACCCAGTTCCAAGTATTTTGTTATAAGCAATGGAAATGGACAAATACAGAAGGAAAGTATGAATCAAGATTCAGTTTTCTGCATATAGAGAACCAATTGTACTCAGTTCGTTAGAACACAGTGTTATAACGCCAAGGTCAAGGGCTCAGATATCCAATTGTTTTGCATATTTCTTGAAAAGACTATCCTTTCTCCTGTGAATTGTCTTTCCATCTTTGTCAAAAAATCAATTGACCATATGTATGTAGGTCTGTTTTTGAACTCTAGTCTGTTCCATTGCTCTGTATATCTATTTTTGTTTTGTTTTGTTTTGGTTTTTGGCAGCTGGCTGGTACAGGGATCAAACCCTGGACCCTGGTGTTATCAGCACCACGCTCTAACCAAGCAAGCTAACTGGCCAGCTCTCTCTATGTGTATTTTTTCTCCAAAACCACACTGTCTTGACTACTATAACTTTATATTGTCTTGAAATTAGGAAGTAAGAGTCCTCCCCATAGTTTTCCTAATACTACATTTTGATTACAACACAGTCAAGGAATGGCAGAATAACAATTACACTAACAAAATCAATTAACTGAAAGGAAATAAATAGAAAGACAACCTTTCATTATAAACTCTCAGACAGATAAAACATGTTTCTTCTAAGTCAGAATACAAGGGGTTGTCAAAAAGTTCATGGAAAGATTATCTTTTAATTCCATTTTTTCCATGAACTTTTTAGAGTACCAGTATTGTAAAAAAAAGTACTAGTCTTTTTATAGTACATAAAATCTACAAAATCACTTTAAAATATAAAACACAGTAGTTTGTTTCATAATAGAATTTCTACTGTCTATTTAACTGAATCTCTAATATTCAAGCAACTCACCATGAACATTCCTTTAAGAAGTAACAGCTCTTAAACAAAGTGGCACTTTCATGCTGCAGCTGACCTCTACGCTGACGTGTAAGCCACTGTGATTTCAAAACAACATAAACAGGAAAACAAGATAAATAAATGGAAATAATAAAATATTAATTACTCCAACTTTCACTTTTCTATGGCGGCATTATTGCTTTGTAATTATTCTTTGGCTGAAAAGAGAGATAATCTAAGAGCCTGAAGTCAACCTCAGGCAATGTTAATAACTCAACACATTCTGTTTTTAAATGAATCTGTAGCAAAAGAAGGAAGGCAGGTGGAAATCTCAGCGGTTGTGCTTTTTGTCATAATACTGCTTAGTCCACCCTTTGGGCTTTAACCGGTAGCCCATTGAATATCAAGCCAGTGGATTTCAGTTTGCTTTCTGTGGCATAGCAATAATACAAGGGGACTTCAAAAAATTTGTGGAAAAATGGAATTAAAAGATAAAAATAAAAAATATAAACTTTATTTCTCAACAGAAGCTCCATCAAGTTCAAGATACTTTTGCAAGCAATGATATCAGCCATTTAGTCCATCCCTAAAGAACTGAAAGTCCTGGGAATTTAATCATGTCAATGCAGTCTTTTTTACTTTATTAACTGAAGAAAAATGGGTGCCCTTTAAAGATTTTTTAAGATTGAGAAACGAGAAGTCAGAAGGAGCCAAATCAGGACTGGAAGGTGGATGCCTAATGATTTCCCATCCAAACTCCCTCGGATTGCCCTTGTTTGGTGAGAGGAGTGAGCAGGAGCACTGTCATGATGGAGCAGGACTCTCTGGGGAAGCTTTCCTGGGTGTTTTTCCGCTAAAGCTTTGGCTAACTTTCCTCAAACACTCTCATAATAAGCAGATGTTACTGTTCTTTGGCCCTCCTGAAAGTCAACAAGCAAAATGCGTTGAGCATCTCAAAACACTGGTGCCGTGACCTGTGCTCTTGACTGGTCCACTTTCGCTTTGTCTGGACCACTTAGGCCTGTCGGTAGTCGTAGCTTTGATTGTGCTTTGTCTTCGGGATAGCACTGGTAAAGGCAAGCTTCATTACCATTCTGTTGAAGAAATGCTTCAGGATCTTGCTCCCACTTGTTTAGAATTTCCATGGAAAGCTTTGCTCTTGTGTGCGGCTCATCTGGGCACACCAGTTTTGGCATGCATCGAGCAGAAAGTTCGTTCAACTGTATGTAATCTCTCAGTCAGAATTGTGTAGCTTCAGCTGAGACGTCTGCGGTGCTGGCTCTTGCTTCTGCTGTTACTCATTGGTCCTCTTCAATTAGAGCACAAACAAGATGAAATTTTTCCTTGCAAATTTATGTGGATGGTTTGCTGCTACAGGCTTTATCTTCAACATCCTCTCTTCCTTTCTTAAAATGAGTTAGCCTTCAGATGCCTGTACTGGCCAGGCTGCCAAAAACAAACAAACAAAACAAGTTATCTATTTGTAAACTGCTGATCTCTTTGGGACATTGTCCCCATGCACTTTTTGTAAAGCACCCATAATTTCACCATTCTTCTAAATAAGCTTCACCATAAATTGGATGTTTGTACTTGCTTCAATTTTAGCAGAATTAGTGTGGCTGTAATAGAGACTTTTCACACTGATGTCTCATTCTTCTTAGTGATTTAAACTCAATTCTGTTTAGACACGTTATAATAAATTAGTACAAGTTTATTTGGGTGCAGAAAAATTTTGCAATCCATGCATGCTTTTTTGTTGATATGCATTTTCTGTGAACTTTTTGAAGACCCATCATAATAGTATTTACCATACAGAGTTGTTAAAAAGATTAAATGAAATTATGTGTGTGGGCACCTAACACCGTGATCAATATATAAAAATACTCAATAAATTATATTATTATTATTAGCCATTTTGGGAAAGGCATTGTACGGTTCCCTCTACTGGGTCCAGGCGTGTGGCTGAAACTCAGAGCCTTGACCGTGGGGAAGAGCAGAGACCCAAGGACAGTAGAGGAAGTGGGGCCTGTGAGGAAGCCAGAGAGGACAGGTGAGAGAAAGGAGACACTCGAGTGTGCTCGGGAGGGAGGGGACAGCAAGCGGTCAATAAATGAATAGGTAAAGGGAAGACAGAAGTATCATTCTGGGTGTCTGGCTCTTCTCCATTAGTCTCCACCTCCACCTCCTGCCTACTTTGCTGAAGACCAGAGTGCTTCTTTAAAGGTCTCCAAAATAGTCCATTTGCACTGAAAGGAGCAGTGAGCAAAGTGGAATTTTCTGATTGTTCCATTAACCACCCTCCCCTAAGCACACGACTTCATAAATTCACCTCGGATGACAAAGGACTTCGCACCAGGGCAGTGAGTGGACTAAAGCTCCAGGGCCCTTTCTCAAATGTTCCTGGGGGGAAGGGGAGACTATCAGCAAGACTAAGACTATATTTTCTGCCTCCCTGGAGGGCCGGGGTCAGAGCTAACTTAGCTTTAGAAAAGTAAAAGTGTCTAGTACAACCAAGTTTGTGGAGTGAAGTTCATAGCTACTTTACCATCATAATGCAGGTGATCGAACTAAGCTTTGAGATGAGAAATGCGATGATTTCTCCAAGTCATGTAATGACTGATGCTGTGTCCCCTGGTTTGTTCTTTCTATAGCGTGCTGCCTCCCTTATGTATCTGCTCAGAGATGAGTGGGCTAAGAGAAAGAAGATCCAATCCTAGAGCCATCTACAAATAATTGCAACAACAGTATGATCATGCCAGGGGCTTTTTATATTCTTTATACTTATCATTTAATTCTCATACAGCCCTGTGATAGAGATACTATTATTATCTCCATCTCACAGAAAACTGAACCTCAGAGAATTTCACTGGCTGGCCCAAGGCTGCACATCTAGGAAAGGCTGAACTGGGGGTTAGACCAGGCAGTCAGATTCCAGAGCCTGCACACCCACCTAACCACACCGATTCCTGGGGGCTTCAAAGCCCACAAAACCAGCTTCAAGAAAGGGGAGCAAAAGCCTTGCTGTCTGTTTTCTATTCAACCAACCTAATTTATTTTAGGCTTTATGCATTGTGAGTGTGTTAAGATGAAACTCTTTGTTACTAGTCTATCTCAATCAGGGGAAAAGTAGAGCCTTGTATCAATGGTGTCCTTTATTCTTAATGTGAGATTCTTTAGCCTCACAGTGAACCCCAAGTCTGCCGTTCACTCTGTACCTCCAGGAAGTTTTCAAGCAGAGCAGGGATTTGGGCATTGGGAACATTCAAGGGAGTCTCACATTTGGGCACTTTGAAAATGAAACCATATTATTTTATTGTGAGTAGTTTTGGCAAATGCTCTCAAAGTCAGTATATTTCTTGCCTGGTTTCCAACAACAATGTGTTGAGCCAATGGTCACCTACGTGCCTCTAGTCTACATTTGAGTAAGGCATAAATTGTATTTGAACAAACTGGCTTTGTTTTCTCCTTCTTGCAGAAATCCAATTCCTCACAACCACATCACTGAGCAGTTTCGCATGGTAGCAATTAAGACCATATTTTCCATACTTGATTTTCTGGTCTCTGATAAACTGTATGAATGGAATAGTCAGGTTCTAAACACCCTGAACACACAACCTTTTTTACTCATGGACTCTCATTTTGTTGCTGTCTCTGGTAAAGAAGGAAAAGGAAGCAGTGAGCCTTCATCGTCTTGGTCTTCCCTGTCCCGTGTTCTTACTCATGAGGGAAAGAGACAAGAATCCTGCTTAACAAACAAGAAGAACTAAGGGCTGTTTTATGGGTAGGTGGTATAGTCTGAATGTGTCCCCACAAAACCCATATGTTAAAATCCTCATCCCCAAGGTAATGGTTTTAGGAGAAGGGGCCTTTGGGAGGTGATTAGTCATCGAAATAGAGGCCTCATGAAGAAGATTCGTGTCCTTATAAAATAGAGCCCCCATTGAACTAGCTCACTCCTGCCACCATGTGAGGACACAGCCAGAAGGCACCAGCAGTGAACTTGGAAATGGGTCCTCACCAGACACCGAATCTGCTGGTGCCTTGATCTTGGACTTCCCAGCCTCCAGAAGTGTGAGCAATAAATTTCTGTTGTTTACAAGCCCCCCAGTTTGTGGTAGTTGTTATGATGACCTGAACATACTAAGACAGTAGGAACTAAACTGTATCTTATGAAGGGGATTAGCTGCCCTAGCAAAAGTAGCCAGGCCCTCTGAACGCTAAGTTCTAAACTGGCTGCCCTGAATCCAGAGAGAAGAAAAGTGGGCAAGTGTGCTCTGCCAGGGCTTTCCTTCTCCCCGCTGTGCAGTTGGTGGGGTCAGAAACAGCCACTTCAAAAGAGTTTTGCCACATGCATGCAATGGAATTTTATTTAGCCTTAAAAAGGAAGGAAATTTGGACACATGCTACAACATGAATCAACATTGAAGACATTATGCTGAGTGAAATAAGCTAGACACAAAAGGACAAATACTGTACGATTCCACTTATCTGAGGTACCTAGAGTAGTCACATTCGTAGAGACAGAAAGTTGAAGGGTGGTTGCCAGGGGCTGGAGGCCGGAGTGACTATAGAGTTATTATTTAATGGGTACAGACTTTCAGTTTGAAATGATAAGAAAGCTCTGGAGATGGATTGTGGTGATGGGTGCACAACACTGTGAATATACTTAATGAACTATACACTTAAAATGGCTTAAATGGAAAATTTTATGTTACGTATGAGGGTATTTCAAAAAGTTCATGGAAACGTTTGCATTAACTTTTAATTTTATTTTTCCATGAACTTTCTGAAATACCCTCATATATTTTACCACAATAAAAAAAAAGAAAAGGAGACTTAGGGCCCTTCCCTGGCACTCCCATAACATTGCAATATTTTTCTTAGAGCAATGACTACGCGTTTTGGGGGTTCTTTTGGTGTTTTCTTGTTTGTTTTTGTTTTTGTTTTTGGCAGCTGTCCTGTATGGGGATCCAAACCCTTGACCTTGGTGGTATAAGGCTGCACTCTAACCACCTGAGCTAAGTGGCCAGCTCTGTTGCTTTTTATTTGCTGCCTGACTCTCCCCAGAAAATAAGCTCCTTGAGAGCAAGATCAATGTCTTTTTATCTTTGTATTTCAACACCTAGCAACTTCTTGAGCACATAGTCAAACCTGAAGAAATGTTTGTTAAATGAATGAATCAATAAATGAGCAGGCATAGGCCACTCAGCCTGGAAGACAAGTGTCAAGAAAAGGATGGTCTGGAAGATTCATTATTTGATTCATCAGTCCTTGGATACAGGGCCTGAATCCAACTGCAAAAAGTAATACTTAATGTATTATATTGTTTTGTTTTGTTAAACCCAGATTTGGAGTGTGGAAAATAAATCAATACTCACATTTATGCAAAATAATTTGAAGATGCGTGTCTCTGGTTTTATTAGAGAACAAAGACAGACATTAAACAACGACAGCTAGTTCCCTTCCTTATTTTGTACCATGCAAGGCTCAGGTGTCCTGTTTTCTTAAGCAAGAAAGGTGATGTCTGGCGCCCTCTTGTGGCCCTCCATTTTTAAAAAAGAAAGGCAATGAGAGCATTTGTGGTCCTGGGAAATTTTTATCTTCTCAATAGCATCTTGCTTCTCTCTGGAAGAAGATTGCTTCCTTGAGACTCATTGATTCTAATGCTGGCCATGTCTCTTTAACAATTTTAAATCACAATATTCTACCTGCCAAAGATGTAGTCAGGTTGGTTGTAACTTCTCTGTTCATAGCCTGGCAGTAACCCTGTTCATAACCCTTTTCCAATTCCACAGTCCTGGCAGGTCAAGTCCATGTGTCATATAAGGACCTTCATGGTCTAGCCCGTGTCTCTCTCCAGTCTCTCTTCTCTCACTCCCTCCCCATCCTCATGTCCTCATGAACCCCAAAAGGCCAGCTGTTCATCTTTCAAGACTACTTAAGCATCATTTCCTTGATAAAACATTTTCTGGGTTAAAAATAAGACCATCTGCTTCTTCCTCGGTGCCTCTGCCTCCGCCTCGTCTTCTGTAATGGCTGACAACTCATTGTGCGAGGCTGCGTATTTGTCTGACTCCTTCATTAGTGCCCACGTTCCTTGAGCACGGAGTTTGCAGCTTGAGGAAGTAACTACAGTGCTTGTTCCTGTTCAGCCAGTGCTAGCACAGAGGTGCTGTACGTGTTGATTGAATTCCTGTAAATTGGAGAGCAAGGCAGAAAACCACAGTGGAAGCAAACAACAGGGTGAGAACTAGAATTTGCCTCCGGGACCCCAAGATTCTTCTCCCTTTTGCTCTCAGTGACCTGCTATTTGGTACAGAGACTATAAAGGCAGCCGCACTTCCATGCTGCCTGCAGATCCCCTAGACCTATATTTGATGAAAACGTGCATTTTCCATGGCCCCTCTGTGCACTTTGGAAAGCTTTAATCCAAACCAAGCCCTTAATGTGATTGAAAATTAAAGAGAGTTAAAAGCACTGCCTTATTCCCTTCATGTGAATACGTGAGCAGGATAGGACTCAATGTACTGATAAAGAAAATGAGCTCAGAAAGATTATGCCTACTCTAAGTCACATGCAGCCGGCATCGGCACACGGGCCCCTGGCTCCCAATTCCACGCTCTGTTCATTACATGGTGCATGGAGCTCTACTCCTGAACCTGACATCTGGCTCTCCGTGCACACACATGCACAAAATATTTCAGTATTATTAAAATATCATTTTAATATTAAATATTAAAATATCAGTAAATAGTAAAATATCATTTAGATACTATAGACAATTCTCACTAACTAGATATCCCCAACCCCAGTCCCCAACTAAGATTAAACTAAACAACCCCCCCCCCCCCCCACACACACACACACAATAAAAACAAGTGAACAAAACCATTAACCATACTCCCATGGCCCTGCAGAGCATTGGGAACATTATGGAGGAATCTGGAGTTACTGGGGCTGCGTTTGAACCCATGCTCCGCATTTACCAGTTCCATGACCCGGGCAATTGACTCCTCTCTGCCTAAATTTCTTCACATATAACATAGATCAAAACTGCGTGTGTTGAGAGAATTCGATGTGTTCCTGTGCACACACAGCATAGAGTCAATTAATTTTAGCTATCATTATTAGTCCAAGAATGATTTCGCTTACTTAGATTGGTCTGTCTACATTGGTGAAATTCACTGTACAATATTTTATTTTTCTTTGTATTAGCTACAGTCTTTGATGGATGATCTCTTTAAACTAAAGTTTATCTTACCTCCTATGCCATATGTACCAACAGGACTATCTCGTCCTTCTCTCGCTTGGTTTCAAAGTTAAGAAATGATCACTCCAGGTAAGCCTTTCTGTCACATTTCTGAGGTTCAGGGGTTCCAGGCAAGCAGCTCTTTCAGTAACTGGCTAAAGCTCTTGTCAATACAAAGGAAGCCCTGCCTATTAGCTTGTCAGAGGCAGCTGTTCTCTAAACACACCCACCCCAAAAGGGAACGGGGTCTTAGGGGCATTGATTTCTTTGATTACTTTTATCTCCCTATAAATGGTTTTATTTCTCTGATCTCTCATCTCTTTCCATACCAATTCGTGATACAAATATCCCTTGGTGGATTAGGGAACTCACAGTGCCCTCTGGCCAAATGGCTTCTGTATCTAAGAGGAGCCAATAGTAGTCACAGCTTCCTGAGCTCATGGCTTCTACTTTTCTTGGTTGTATGCAGTGGGATTTCTCCTTTATCTTTATATATACACTCTCCCAATCAGGTAGTATTTGCCTGTCCTCAGGCAATGGCCCCATCAGACAGTGTTTGGTTTTTTTCCAGAAGCTAAAAGGAAAGCCATTCTTCCAGAGCAAGGGGTTAAATCTTTATCTGGAGGCAGTCAACAAGCAAATTTGTAGTGGGATCTTTGAGCTAAGGGAGGGCCTTATAAGCACCAACCCCTTTGATACCATTTGAAAGAGAAACTCAACTAAAAGCTTCCTGGAAAGACTACAAATTAAAAATTAAGTTTGTTATTAACTGAGTGAGGAAAAACACACACTTTTTTCTCCGCTTTTACTCAGCTGTAATCAACAACACAGAAGACCAACTTCTGTGACCAAATGTGTGGGGTTTCACCTGCACATCAAGCAAGCAATTTTCCATCATGCACCAGCTGGGCATGCTGGAAACTATTTAATTCTGAAACTATTTACCTGGAGGTAGTGTCAGATCCCACAGTGGTGCTCCCACAAGACTACCCCCCCCCCAAGATGCCAGAAACAAGTCCCAGGTTATTTTACCTGTGCTTCTGACTGACTGGCTATCAATTGGGGTTCCCACAACCCCCTCTTCCCTCTTTAGGTTTGATTAATTTGCTTGAGTGGCTCACAGAACTCAGGGAAACATTGACCGGTTTATTATAAAGGATATTACATAAACATAAACATTGACCGATTTATTTCAAAGGGTATTACAAAGGATAAGTGAGAGACATAAAAATGAATAAAGAGGCACATAGGGCAAGGTATGAGGGAAGGGGCGCAGAACTTCCATGCCCTTCCTGGGTGCACCACCCTTCAGGGACCTCCACGTGTACAGCTATTGGGAAGCTCCTCAAACCCTGTGCTCTTGGGTTTATACAGAAGCTTCATTACATAGGTAGGATTGAAGCTTGGACAACCATGTGGAAATGTGATTGGACAAAAAGGGTCTGATCTAACACTAACACACTGGGCGGGGGAACCCAGCAAGGCCTGATTGTTCAGGTACTTCTCAACCTCTCTGTACAGTATTTCTTCCTCCTGGGTATGGAGCAAGACCCCTTCTCACATAGGGGTCTTATGACCTATAATCTGCTAAGATAGGTCAGAGGATTTCTTTATGGCCAGCTCCAAAACAGAAAAGCAGAGGAGGTTCAGAACAACAAGCCAGAAACCATGGATGAAAACCAAAATATACATAACATCCCAGTAACCAAATTTGATGGTTACTGATGACAACCCTGAGTTTAGTAAAACAGAGGAATCTCAAAACAGGTGCTTGTCAATGCCTAAGCATGTGACTCCTGCAGGATTAATGGTTGTGACTCAGGGTGTTCAGACAGAAACTTGGACTGGTTTTCCCTGGCTCTGCACTTCAGAGTCCTCGTAAAACCACAGATCCACAATCTGCGAGATTTCCTCTCTTAAAGAAATTCAAACCATGTGTAGTGTCTTATTAAATAAGCATATGTCATAACCTATTTGGGTAACTATTGGGAAAACTAAAAATAAGTTAGCAGCAGATCTCATAAAAGTTACTCAATCATTGTCTAGTAAGGCAAGGGATCTTCTTGAAAGCAGAGCAACTTGCCATTTCTTTATGCTCTTGGTGTGAGCAGCTGCAGGATTGATGATACCTGTAAAAAGGCTGCTCTTCTTTCATGAATGGGGTGAAGATGGGGGCCTGGGTCAAGCCAGAGATGTCTTTCCTCACTGCATCTAAGGAGGCTGAAGTCCGGCCAGGTCCCACCCTCTGCCCCAGCTTTGTCCCAGCAATGGGCGAAAAGCCAATGTGCTCCTGTGGACAACTGGGCATCAGCTCGTTACCTCTGCAGGTTTGAGGAGCAACTGGAAACCTCTTGGGTTAATTGGCAGCTGGTTCTTAGAACCTTTTGTCTTTCTTTACTGTTATTACTTATGCTATGTGGGTAGTCATTTACACGTGGGAAAATACCACATATCCCCAAATGCACTAACCCGTCCCCCTTTCAGGTCTCACAGGAGCTAGGAAATACAAAAGTATTTGAGACATTTGGATTTGCAGGCTGATTGGAAGTGTCACTGCTTTGCTGTGATTATTGTGGCTGCTGAAGGTGATGATAGACAGGTGGGCCTATCTGCTTAAAATCCAAAGATGGAACTCTCATCTCATCTCTACAGCTACCACTGTAACCTCTCACTGCTTTTATGGTGATAGGTATGGACGTGTTGTCCCCCACAGAACGCATGTGGAAATCTGATCCCCGACTTGGCAGTGTTGGGAGCAGTTTGGGTCATGGGAGCGGATCCCTCATGAATGGATTCATGCTCTCCCTGGAGGGTGGGGGGAGTGAGTGAGTTCTCGCTCCGTTAGTTCTCGTGAGAACTGGTTGCTTAAAAGACCCTGTCACTTTCTCTCCCTCTCTCTCTCGCTTCCTCTCTCGCCATGTGATCTGCTTGTACCTGCCGGCTGCCTGCTGCTTTCTGCCATGAGTAGAAGCAGCCTGAGGCCCGTGCCAGAGGCAGCTGTTCCAGAATCACAAGCCAAATAAACCTCTGTTCTTTATAAATTACCCAGTCTCAGGTATTCTGTTACAGCAACACCAAAAAATGGACTAACACATATGGTGTGGCAGGAAGAGACTCAAGGGAGTTGGGTCCTGGAAGCCAGGGGAGAGGAGCATTTCAAAGGGGAAGAACTTGCCAGTTTTCCCAAACACTGTGGATAAATCAAGTAAATGTAGGACTTAACTGTGTGTATGGGGGTTTTTTTTTTTTGTTTTTTGGTTTTTTTTGAAAAGCCATTTGTTGGCATTTAATGAACCTCCCTCCATGTAGTGTCAAGCCACCAGGACACAGGCCCCTACACCCTTAATCTTCCCCTCAGCTCTTCTGCTGAAGAACTTGGCTTTCACCCTGCCAGGCTGCTCTGGGAGCTTTCCCTTTCCCAGAACTTTGTAGTAGCAGGATCACACCACAGCAGTGACCGGAGTGGCTCAGTCTGGTTTTTAGCAGTATTTACCCATGTCTGTTCACAGACCAAGGTCCACAATTTATCAAGGTTGATAGTTGGGCAGAAACTCTGGTTTCTCTTTAAGTGGTAATGCCTCATACCAACTTTCCCAAAGTCATCTGGGTGATAATTGTTGAAGTTGATCCTGTGATGATGCATGCCACCAGCATTACCCTGGCCTCCCGGTGTTTCAGGTGCTTGTCGATACAGCCATGGCCGTGGCTCACGTGGCCCCTTAGTCTCTGGCTCTTCCTCAGTCTGGATGGCATGGTGGTGGCTGAGATGACGGTGTATACAGGACTTTTAAAAAAACATCTTTATTGCAGTATGCTTGACATACATAAGATATTTAGGGGCTGGCCAAATTAACTCAGTTGGTGAGAACATGTTATAATACCAAGGTCAAGGGTTCGGATCCCCACACCAGCCAGCTGCCAAACAAGAAAAAAAAAAATTTAAAGATATTTAAATACTCATACTTAAATGCACAGTTTGATAAGTTTGGGGATGTGCACACCCTAAAACTGTCACCAAAATCAAGATAAAGAGTTCCTCTGTTACCCCAAAAGTTTCCTTCTGCTGCTTTGTAAGCCCTTCTTCCCACTTCCCCCTAACCCTCCTTCCCAGGCAACTGCAGATCTGCTTTCTGTCACTATAGGTTAGTTCGTATTTTCTAGAATTTTATATAAATGGAATCATATGGTATGTACTCTTTTCCTGTCTGGCTTCTTTCACTTTCACTTGGTTTTACTATTTTGAGATTGAGACGCATCCATGTCGGAGCATATAAAATAGCTCATTTGTTTTTTGTTTTGGTTTGGTTTTGTAAGTGATATTTCATTGTATGGTTATAACAGTTTATCTATTCATGGACTGATGGACATTTGGATTGTTTCCAGGTTTTGACTGTTACTAATAAAATTTCTTTGAACATTTGTGTTTGTGTCTTTTTACAAACATTTGTGTGATGGACTGAATGTTTGTGTCCCCCCAATTTGTTGAGATCCTCACCCCCAAGGGGACGGTATTAGGAGGTGGGGCCTTTGGGAGGTATTTAGGTCATGAGGGTGGAGCCCACATAGATGGGATTAGTGCCATTATACCCCTTATGAGAGGGACCCCAGAGAGCTTGTTGCTCTCTTACCATCATGTGAAGACACAGTAGAAGCAATAGAGGCAGCTGACTATGAACCAGAATGCAGGCCCTCCCCAAACACTGAATTTTCTTGACCTTAAGGTGATATAATTATGAGAAATAAATATATGCTGTTTAAGCCACCCAGTCTGTGGTACTTTATTATAGCAGTCAAAACTGACTGAGACATAGGTTTTCTTTTTCCCTTGGATAAATACCTAGAAGTAAAAATGGCTGGATCATGACACATGTATGCTCAATTTCGTAAGAAACTGCCAAACTATTTTTCCACATGGTTGTACCATTTTACATTCTTACCAGGAGAGTTCAAGAGTTCCAGTTCTTCCACATCTTCACCAGCACTTGGTGTGGTCAGTCTTTTTATTTTAGCCACTCTACTAGGTGTTCTCCATGAAATCTAACCATCAGAATGCTCTAACAATCCTCAGAGAGATTCTGCATTGCAGGTGTGGGGACACAAGCCAGACTGCAGTGGTCGGGGGTGGGGGTTGTAGGAGGGAGGTGTCAGAAGTTAAGTCCAGGGGATGGTGAATATAGACTGTGCTCAGAGGCCTTTGGCTATAAGGGAATGCTCCAAATTTGCGTAAAGACCAAGGTCACATTCAAAATAGCATCACTCTATATCTGAATTACAGCATTTTAAAGTTTATTATTTTCCCATTTCACACCCAGTGTGAGCAGTTAGGAGGGGCTTTACAGAATGCAATATTTCTTCTGAATTTTACCAAATCATAAAGCCACATTGTTTCTTGAATAATATATAAATATTAAGGCTGGATAAAAATCAGCTGGAATTTCTCACAGTCTTTTAGTGAAGCTTTAACTATGACACATGTGCTTTTATCCTCTTCTAGCAGGGCACGCCCAGACAGAAGACAGGGAGGCGGATAAGGAGAGACAGGCAAAGTGAGAAACAGATAAGGTGACTATGTGTCCTGGTTTGCCTGGGGCCACCCCAGGTTTAGCACCGAATGTCCTGTGTCTATGAGTGTGCAGGAGAACATGTCCTGCTTTCGTCAAAGCTAAGAGGCTGGCTGGTTAGCTCAGTTATTGTGGTGCTGATACACCAAGGTCCAGCGTGCAATCCCTGTATCCAGCTGCAAAAATAAATAAGAATGCTAAGTTAGGAATAAAATCAATAGAAGTTTACTGGGTAACTTGGATGGAGGAATGATGTCTCATGAATTGGTTTAGAGAATATGAAGGTATTTCAAAAAATTCATAGAAAAATAGAATTAAAAGATAATACAAACCTCTCTATGAGATTTTTTTTTTTTAAAGATGACCGATAAGGGGATCTTAACCCTTGACTTGGTGTTGTCAGCACCACGCTCTCCCAAGTGAGCTAACCAGCCATCTCTATATAAGAATCCAAACCCATGGCTTTGGTGTTACCAGCACCACACTCTCCCAAGTGAGCCACGGACTGGCCCTCTATGAAGTTTTTGAAGTATCATTGTATTTCTTATTTTTCACTAAAAATGAGAAGTGTTTAACATAACAACTCAACGATGTGGTATGTATGGAGGAGTCATACAAAAACTACAGGTTCATATGATGAAAAATGTTTCAAAGACACTCAAGCAAATCGATGCAGTGAGAGCAGGGACAGGCGAGGCTAGGATGAGTTTGCTACAGGGCACAGGTCCAGCTGCCTGCCACCTTTCAGAAAAACAAACCACTGGAATGTCTAATGTTAGTGAAAATGGAACTCGGTTTTTATTCAGGAATACCAGTGATCTAAGGAGAGGTGTAAGGCTAACTCATCCCTCATGGTAAACCTGAAGGACAATGGCTAGGCTAAATCCATCTCAGACTCTGATTTACTGAGGGGGTTTTAAATAGAGGGCTGAGAGAATGGAATATGGGAAATGAAAAGCCATAGGGAGGGGGATGTGAGCAGCGAGGGCTTCGTGCAAGGAGACAGGTGCAAAGTCTCACCAAGACTGTCTGGTTTCTGCTCCTGTCCTTGCTGTTATCTCATGATCCTGTGGAAGGGTGGAATCAGCATAGCTTTACTCATGTCTTCCCTGGTTTCCCAGGGTCTGCATGCTTGCATCTTCAGGCTGGCTGGAAAACAACTTTACATTTATGTAAATAATGTCATCTTGACCCATGACCAAGGTTCAAAATAGCAAATAACCACGGGAAAAGAGGGAACTCAGAGAAATGCACACCAAGAAAAAAACTGTGTCCTTTTAAAATTTGTTTACAGCTCATGTGGCTTTAGGTGCCAACATGGCTTCAGCACTGCTCACTCCAACAGGTTCAGGACCCCTCCCCTGCCCATCTCTCTCCATCCTGTGGTCACTGGCTTCTCCTACTCTTTTTGGAAGCTGTTGTAGGTTGAATTGTGCCACCACCCCACCCTCCGCAATACATGTTTAAGTCCTAACCCCAGCTACCTGTGAACGTGACCTTATTTGGAAATAGGGTCTTCATTGATGTAATCAAGTTGAGGTCATACTGGATTAGGGTGGGCCCTAATCCAATGACTGGTGTCCTTATTAGAAGACAAAAATTTGAACGCAGAAACACACACTAGAGAGGAAGGTCATGCACGTGATGACAGACAGAGATTGGAGTGATACGTCTAAAGCCAAGGAACACCAAGGATTGTCTGCAGCCACCAGAATATAGGAGCGAGTCATGGAGCAGATTCTCCCTCAGAACCTCCAGAAAGAAACCAGCCCTGCCCAGCACCTGGATTTTAGACTTCCAGCCTCCAGAACTGTGACAGAACTGTTTTAAGGCACCCAGTTTGTGTTACTTTATGAGAGTGAAGCAAGAAAGTTAGATAGAGACAAGAGCAGGAGGAGGAAATCTGGTTATTTACAAGTGGGAAAATCAGACAGAGGCAAGTACATGCGCAAAAGCAGCCACAGGAGATAAAGACAATTCCAGACAGGCAGCTCCACCCGCTCGTTGGGCACCATTTGGTTGGACCAATGAGCTCCCACCAGCTAGGGTGCCAATCAACAGAGACAACACTCAGGGCTCAACCAGTGACCAAATCGCACGAATCCAGCTAAAAGGACTTAAACCCTTGGGGATGTACCTGTCGGGGCTCCTGAGCCCCTCTCTCACTCCAGCCAGCTCCCTCCTCTCTGGAGTGTGTTCTTGCTTTGCCAACTCGCTTTGCTAAATAAAACTGTCCTTTGCTTTTCACCTCTGGCTGTCTCATCCAACTCTTTGTTCGAGACACCAGGAACCCAGATTTAGCTCTCATAACTCTTCCATTTCCCTTAACATCTTGGTTCCCTGACTGGGAAAAATATTTCCCTTAACAGCAGCACTAGCAAACTAATACAGACCCTTCTGCATACATAACTCCAGTGATCATTTATGTCCTGAACATTTATTTAACAAAAGCTTCTTGAATAATAGCAATGTTCCAGGGCCTGTGTGGGCATTCTGAGAAGTGGAATGACAAGGTTTGGTCACCTTCTTTGCCTGCATTTTCATGTGTTCTTTCCAAGTCTCCACTCAACTGTTGCCCGTTTTAGAAAGCCTTCCCTCATTAGAACTCCCTAGGGGGGTTCCGATGTTTGTCAACCATCACTGAGCCCCAGAATCACCTGGGGAGCTTTTAAAAATGTGTACCTAAAGTCCTGCAGAGCTGGGGTTCTGAGTCCATTATTCTGGGTCGGGAAAGATCATTTTTTAAAGTTCTTTTTTTTTAAGTAATTCTAACGTGCAGGGTTGAGACTCTCTGGGAGGGTACTGCTCTTTCTGGTTTCCGTAGTTTTTTTCCTTCTACCAGAGCAACCTTTCTCAACTTTGACTGCACAATCAAATCATCCAGGGAGCTAAAATTCTTGATGTCCCTGACCAATCCCAGGTCAATCAAATCAGAATTTCCCCAGATGATTCCAATTTGCAGCCACATTTGAGAGCTACTATCCTAGATTATAAACCCCTTGGGGACAGGAATCTAGTGGTGGTGTGAGCCTGTAGTCCCAGCTACTCAGGAGGCTGAGGCTGGAGGATCACTTGAGCCCAGTTCTGGGCTGCAGTGCACTGTGCTGATTTGGTGTCTGCACTAGGTTTAGCATCAATATGGTGACCTCCTAGGAGTGAAGGACCACCAGGTTTCCTAAGAAGGGGTGAAAAGCTGTTGGAGAGAGTAAAGCTGAAGCCCTGTTGGGACCTAAAGCCACACAGGCTCTAAAAGATTGTAAAAGAACACGGTTTTGTTTTTGTTTTTGTTCTTTGCATGCATTTCTCTGAGTTCCCCCTTTTCTCGTGGTTATTTGCTATTTCGAACCTTGGTTATGGGGCAAGATGGCATTATTTACATAAATGTATAGTTGTTTTCCAGTCAGTCTGGAACTGCAGACTTGCACAGAGAAGCATACTATCAAGAACCTGGGAAACCAAGGAAGACTTCAGTAGACCTATGCTGATTCCACCCCTCCCGCAGGACCCTGAGATAACATCCAGGACAAGAGCAGGAGCCAGACAGAGCCTTGGTGAGAACTTGCACCTGACTCCTTGCACGGAGCCCCACAGCTCACGTCTCCCTCCCTTCCGCTTTTCATTTCCCAAGTTCCATGCCCTCAGCCCCTCTTTAAAAACCCCTCAGTAAATCTGAGTTTTTGAAATGGCTTTAGTCTGGCTGTTCTCCCTCAGGTTTACTGTGGGAGATGGGGTAGCCCAATGTGTCTCCTCAGGTCACCAGTATTCCTGAATAAAAGCTGACCTCCATTTTCACCAACATTTGACTGTTGCAGTTGTTTATGTTTGTCTGAGGGCAGGCACTCAGACCTGGGTTTGGTAACAGATTTGGGGGAGCCTCAAACAGGAGCTGAGTGCCCCCCAGTAACATATTGATCTTGGTAACTTTGCTGCCAATACACTGCTTGTGTGTGGGGCTGGCATGAGCACACGAACAGATGTTTCTTAAGTTAACCTTACCAGAAAATGAGTTCATAACCCAGAAGAAAGGCTAAAACAAACAATTTACTATTTGCAATGTTGTAATAAATAGCATAAAACAGGTACAATGGAGTTGCTTCTTCTTTGAGAGTTGATGGATAAGAAGAAAATTTAGGAAAGTTAACAATTATTTTTGAAAAGCCTTTAGGAGGATGCCTTTATAATCCAAAACTACTGACTTCCCCAAGATTGTGAAAATGATGGCTGTTTCTTCAGTTGAACACCAGACGAAGTAACAAGCTTACATTTAGGAATCATGTTTTATTCTTTTTTTTTTCTTATGGATAGATGGTTTGGGGATCCCAACCCTTGACCCCAATGTTATAATACCGTGCTCTAACCAACTGAGCTAACTGGCCAGCCTGGAATCATGTTGATTGAAAGATCCATCTCTTTGAACACTAGAGTCACACTCAGTTTGAGAAGACACTTACTCTAAGAAAGGCCAACAGCACTGGAGTGCACTGAGGAGAAGATTTGATAAATATTATCCAGCTCTGCTTTCTCCTAGAGTTAAATGTGAGAGGAATTTCCCTCATTATTTAAATTGTATGCCCTCCCTTTTGGCCAACAATGTGTATTTTAATTTTCATTTTAAAATGTGTTTATCGGGCCGGCCCATGGCTCACTCGGGAGAGTGCGGTGCTGATAACACCAAGGCCACGGGTTCGGATCCCATATAGGGATGGCCGGTTTGCTCACTGGCTGAGCGTGGTGCTGACAACACCAAGTCAAGGGTTAAGATCCCCTTACCGGTCATCTTTTAAAAAAAAAAAAAAAAATGTGTTTATGAGTTTATTTCACTATACCAGCAAACAGCTTTGGAAGGTTAAAAAAAAAAATTGTGAGATAAGGGAATGTTTTTGGAAGGTGGACGGGACTAGAGCAGCCCTTGGGGTTAAATGGAATCAGAGACAGGAACAAAGACTCTCCTAGCTGCTTTTTATCTGTGTATCAACTTTTTTCTCTTAGACTTCTCCATACATTAGGGTTTATGCCTATCAGCAGTTTAGGTCACAAGCTTATAGCTAGCTCACAACTAAAGAAAACATAAAATTTCCTTTTTTTTTTTTTTTAAAAGATGACCGGTAAGGGGATCTTAACCCTTGACTTGGTGTTGTCAGCACCACGCTCAGCCAGTGAGTGAACCGGCCATACCTATGTGGGATCCGAACCCCGGGCCTTGGTGTTATCAGCACCGCACTCTCCCGAATGAGCCACGGGCCAGCCCCGAAAACATAAAATTTCTTTAAGGTCCAATTTCGAAAACCTCTGAGGAAGGACTCTGATTGGCTGAGCTGGGTCACATAGCTTTGTGGCGGTGGCTAGACGGGGCATCATGATTGCTAGCCTCCTGCACAGCTACAGGACTGGAGCAAGAGAAGCGGCGCCCCCAAAAGATAATTAAAGTCTGAATGATGCTGGTGCCAATGAGTACCAAGCAGAGAAACTCAGCAATTCACTGGTGCAAGTTACTAGAGAAAGGGAAACCTTAAAATACGGCTTGAGAGTTTGCGTGTTGTGATTGAAAATTGTAGTGGTATCAAGAGAAATGGTGACTCAAGAGGAGAAATAGGTCTTAGGGAATGTGCTGTCTGATGCGCTGTTCCGCAGGCATCTAGGGGATGGGCTGCGTGCCAGGTGATTTAAAGGTGAGGCTGCTGCTCAGGAGAAAGGTGAGGTCTGGGCAAGTAAACAGGGACGTGGTCTGCAGAGAGAGGAGGAACAACAGAGTGGATGTCAATATTAAAAGAGAAAGAAAGGAAAGAAAACAGGAAGCAAAAAGTGGCTGAACCTTGGGGAAGCCCCTATGTGTAAAAAGCCAAAAGAGGGAGAGGAAAGGTGTAATCAGAAGCCGTTGAGGAAGAAAGATTGTGTGGTGCCAAAAAACCTGAAGAAGGTGTGACTGGGTTATCATTGTTATTTTCTGGCCGCCGGCTGATGCAGGGATCTGAACCTTTGACCTTGGTATTGTCAGCACCGTGCTCTATCACCTGACCTGACAGGCCAGCCCTGCAGGTGTGACTGAGTCCTGAACCTTGACAGTCAATAGGGGCTTCCTGGAGGAGGCGGTGGTATGAGTAGATTTCGTGGACTTCATGGAGCAGAAGGGTAAGGAGATGTTGATGGGGTCCACCCCTTCTTCACTGTGTTTCTTCCCCAGCCTGCCCTGACCCCGTTGCTCCTTCCCCCAGCAGATGAGTGACCCGTAGCAGAGGAACCAGCAGGCATTAGGAGGATGGGGTACAGGCCACCCTAGCCCAGATGCCTGAGCTTTAGTCACCCTGTCTCTGACTCCACTCCTCTCATACTTACCAGTCACTTGGCTGAGATCATTGAACATAATCTGTTTAGAGCCAACCTTCATAAGGAAGCAGGAGGCAGCGATCCATGAGAGGAGGCACTGCAGGTGCCACCCCCCACGACTGGTAGCCGATGCCTGGAATTCCACTATCAAAGCTTCATCTTGTCAGTCTGTTGAGAGAACAAACGTGTATCGGCTATCAGTACGTGATTGTGTTACAGTATTTATGACACTATCTTGTGGTTCTTTCCTGAATTGTTCATCTCCTCAACTAGCCCAAGCATTAGCCTATGAGGCCATAAATTGTGTTGTATTGACGCCTGAGCCCCCAGTCCTTAGCATGGCCGATGGTGTGCTGGAACCAGCACGCACGGGGTGGATTATGCTCATCCCTCCCCAATTCTGTGTTTGGTGACACCATATCGGTAGCTGTGGTGGGAGTATTGGCACCACAGAAATTGGTAAGCACTGCAGATCAGGGCTTTTTCCTCTGGAGAGTCATTTATACCACACAGTGCCTGTCCTTTTAAACGGAAGCAGCTTATTTTTCCTATCCATTGAACTTTTGGGCTTATAACAGATTTTAAAGTGATCCTACTGTAAAATAATAATAATGATTTCTTACATTTTTATAATGCTGTACAGCTTTCCTCATTTGATGTGTCAAAAAAATGGTGGTAGGCCAGGAAGATTATCGAGCCATCTGTTTCAGCAGTGATTTTGCCAGGGATGTGATCCAGGAAATCTCCAGGGTGGTTTGATAGGAGACACAGGAAGAAGTTCTGCCTTCCTCTCCTACAGACCTGGCCGTTCACCTAGAATTATCCTCTTCGTCATTTTTCTGAACTGCTTTTAGCTTTTGAAGACTAAGGACCAGATCTGGCTGCAGTGTTGGCTGTGTGGCCCTCCCAGAATGCATATGTGAACAGCTTAGGGCTAATTTTGGATATGTAGAAGAGTGGGCCTTGAGGTAGGCAGGCTGTAAGAAATCACCAACCTTGTCATGCTTGATTCCATGGCTTTCAGTGATCAGTATTCTAGAAGATCTTAACAGGAAACTCTAAAAGTAGGGCTACCGACAAAGAGAATGTGTTGCAGCCTTAGTCTGGAGGCTGAGGACCTCCACACCCTCTGTCTCTGTCTACTAACACACTTCAGGACCATTGGAATATAGCAGCATCCCAAGCCAAGATGAATGAATCAGTAGCATTTCCCAGCTAGAAGGCTGACTTGATGCGCTTCAAGTGGTATGTTGTATATCACGGTGAAAGTTCCAAACCAGAGATCTGAGCTTTCCTTGGACAAAAAGGCTCAGGAAATGAAAGCATGTGTTTAAGTGGGGAACTTTCTGGCTCTGTGGCCTGGCTCTGACTTCTGAGATGTCCTAGAACCACGCCCCAGATTGGCCCCATTGGAGTTGTGTTTGCTGGGGGGCTTTGCCAAGCCTGGGCCCTGCTTGGATAACGGGTCCAGGACCTCAGCCCTGGGACTGGGCAGCTACTGATCTTTCCAGCTGTCCCAGGTAGCTGGAGTCCTGACCCTGAGCCATGGTGGACAGCTGGACCTTGATCACAGGCCTCATCTCTGCTTCTTTTCTGCACTTTCTGCACTTAAGTCCTTTCCGACAGCTGGTAACATCTTCCCTCACGGTTTTTCTGCTTGCTCTTCCCCCAGAGAGCATTTCTCACCATTCTGGAGTACGCTCCCTCCCCAAGCCATTCCCTATTATCCTGTCTTATTTTCTTGATAGTACAATACAGAATTACTCTTACAGTTGTAAAATTACTTATTTACCATCTGTCTCTCCTGCTCCTTTGCTAACTCCTAGAATATGAACTCTGGGAAGACAGGAACTGTTTCATTTATGCTGAATTTCCAATATGTAGAATAGTGTTATCTGTCCCCCAGTAAGCTCTCAAGTAAGTATTTGAATGAATGAATCCTGTTCTGTTCCTACTCTGTCATTTCTCGAATTGCCTTCATCTGGGGCCGCACGTTCTGCGGCCATCACAGTGGGTATGTCTAATTTCTAGTTCCCATGTGTGCCTCCTTTCCACAGCTCAGTTGGACCCATGCCAGGAGACTCAGCATCAGATCTCTGCAGTTCTAAGTTTCCTTTCTGAAACCTGGCCAATATTTGCAGCTGTCCACACCTCTGCTTCCCTGCCTGGTCTTGACACATAGCCCTGCTCTCACCACCAGCAGTTCTGCCTACTTGACCCTCAGCTCCTGCTATGACCTCTGGTTTCTCCACCCCGTCCTGTGCCTTCTTCTTCCCTTATCTCACTCCCCCAGCTTTTGTCCAGTCCTCCTTATTCCAGCTCCTGCCCTTGCTGTCTGTGGACCAAGGACTACCACAGAGAAGCCAGCATTAAAGCCAGTGGCTCTTTCAGCCTCTAATCCTAAATATGAAGGGCTTTTAGGGATATCAAAGTGAGAACCTCACTCTAGTAAAAAGCAGAATGTGTCAGTCACTACATATTCAATGGGCCCCAAGCCTCATCCTTGAGAAAATATTTATCTTCCTGGGGATCATTAATGTAGTTATTTATTTATTTCACATTCTTTTTTAAAATTGTGAAATAAAACATGAACTAAGAAAAAATGCATAGATCATACATGTACCATTTAATGAATAATTATATAGCAAACGCCTTGTCTTAGTCCATTTTGTTCTGCTATAATAGAAAATCTGAGACTAGGTAATTTATAAAGAATAGAAATTCATTTGTCACAGTTCTGGAGACTGGGAAGTCCAGATCAAGGTGCCAGCATCTGGTGTCCAATAAAGGCCTGTATTAGTCCGTTTTCGTGTTGCTATAACAGAATGCCTGAGACTTGGTAATTTATAAAGATAAGAGGTTTATTTGGCTCACAATTCTGGGAAAGCTGCATCTGGCACGGGCCTCAGGCTGTTTCTATTCAGAGTGGAAAGCGGCAGGCAGCCAGCGGGTGCAAGGAGATCACATGGCAAGAGGAAGCAAGAGAGAAAGGGAGGGAAGGTGCCAGGGTCCTTTAAACATCCAGCTCTCATGGGAACTAATAGAGCGAGAACTCAGTACCCGCCTCCCCCGCCCAGCCAAGGAAGGCATTGATCTATCATAAGGTATCCACCCCTCCATGACCTAAACAGCTCCCAGCACTGCCACACTGGGGATCAGATTTCAACATGAGCTTTGGGGGAACAAAGGTTGGGATGACAAGCATATCCAAATTCTGTCAAGGCCTTTTTGCTGCATTCTCTCAGCGAATGGTGGATGCTGGAAAGGCAGGCAGGGGTGAACGTTGCGTCCTCATATGGAAGAAGAGCATAAGAGAGCAAACCCGCTCCCACCAGCCCTTTCTATAAGGGCATTAGTCCATCATGAGGGTGGAGCCTCATGACCTAAACACATCCCATTAGGCCCCCCTCCCAAAACTGTTGCACTGGGGATTAAGTTCCCAACACATGAATTTGGAGGGAGATTTTTAAACCATAGTATTCCTATATAAGTACCACCCAATAAAGAAATATAACATTACCAGCCCCTCCCCCTTTCTGCCTCTACCCGATCACAGCCTGTTCCCACCCTAGTGGAACCACTACACTGACTTTTGTGTTTACTGCTTCATTTTTGTTTGTAGTGGTACCACTTATATGTATCTCTAAAAAATAGAGTCAAGTATTGTCTGTTTTGAATTTTACATAAACAAAAACAAACTTTATATATCTTTTATGTGTACTTTGCAACTCTGATTGTTTTTTATGAGAATGTTGTTCTCAAAACACATTCTTCTTCTTCTTCTTTTTTTTTTTTTTCTTTGTCATTCTCCCTGTCCCACCAGGATCTAGCAAAGATTATTGTTGCTAAATTTACCCTTCGCTCATTCCAGGCTTTCTTGGAATGTGACTTGCAGCTTCCAGGCAGGACTTATGACTATGTTTTCCAGCTACACTGTGAACGCAGTTCTGGTGTGCAGGCCCTAATTCCCCCCTACCTGCCTCCTACACACTCCTCCACCAAACAGGAAACACAAGGTGCTTTCCTATCTCTACATTTGCACATTGATAATAAAGACCAAAGTGCTCAGTGACTTGTATTGGAACAGAATATGTAAATATGCAAGTTCTTGTTGTACAGAAAAATGGAAGAATTACTGAAACCTTTGCCTGAAATAGGAAAAAAATATTGAAGAGTTGTCCAATCTTGGATAAAAATGATTGATGTGGAGCAGCTAACCACTAAGGTCTTGTAAAGAGAAGCTTTTATCTAGGGCTTTCAAAAGGGAGTAAACTAACACATTTTAAAGTACTCCAATTTTAACTTGCATTCATCACTTAAAATATATTGAGATAGTCTAATTCTAGAATTTATTTATTTATTTATTTATTTATTATTATTATTTTTTTTTGTCTTTTGTCTTTTTTCCGTGTCCGGCAACGGATCGCAA
>NW_007726827.1:541241-542940 GCF_000696425.1 Galeopterus variegatus
TGGGATCCGAACCCTCGGACGGGAGCGCCGCCGCGCTTCCCAAGCGGCGCACCATCCAGTGGGCCACCGGGCCGGCCCTAGAATTTATTTTTAAATAGTGATATGAACGTGTCTTTTGATTCAAGCTGAATCTTTTTGTAAGCCTATTTGTACAGTTCTATTTCTGTCACACAGTTTTGTAAATAGGGCCTGAATGTACTCTCTGGGTTAAAACGAGTTACACCTCGTGTTGCTGTTGTACCACAGTTGGCTTTCCAGGTCAGTGATATCACCTAGAACTGATTTATATGCTGGGGATGATCATTCTCAGGCAAAGAATAAAAAACAAACAAAAAAACCCCTGCTTCTCTTTTTGGCAATCAAATCACTGTGGTTCTGAGAAATTGCATAAATCCACCCACTGTTCTGCACTCATTTGTCCTCCACACTAGTGGAGTTTGGCACACGGAGTAGTAGTAACAAAGGGCTGTATCAGCACGTTCTATTTCTTACCCATTCTCTCAGCTGCTGAGGCTCAAAGAGGTGTGAAAGTGTGCGCTTGAGTGTGTGTACGTGTTTTTTTAAAAATGTATGTACATTTGGATCGGAGGATCTTGCCTAAATACTCACTCTCACTTTCAGGAGTAAATTCCTGAAGCCCAGGCCCCTCAGGCTCACCCACACATCTATCACCTCTGTGTTTCTGCCTCCTGCACAGCCAAAGTTCTGTCACCAATAAGATAGAGAAAGAGGGAAAATATGAGATTGACTTTCACATAACCATTTGAAGGATATCAAATAGAGAAAACAGGAGGAAATAGAACATGAGGTTTATGAGAACCTTGTGGTGCTTGGGTCAATTTCACGTCAGGACCTCTCATTCCTGGAGAAAGAGCCATAGAGGGGCTCTATGCTTAGGGAGTTGGGTGACTGCAAAAAGCAGCTGAAAGTTGTCTGGGGAAGGCACCTAGAGACAGGGCCTCATAGCTTTTAGAAAGCCACACACAACAGAATTTAGTGTAAAAATACCCTTTAAAGAGTCAGTGCAGAGTAGTTCAATGTCAGAGCTGAATTTATCTCTGCAATCCAGGAACACAGCCTAAGTGGGGCTGGGAAGTGTGTTCTAACTGTCCTCTCCTTGACTGTTATCACATCAAAAAAGGAAAATCCTACCACAAAGTTAGGTGATTATATGTTCTTCCTTGTCCCCTTCTGCCCCTTCTTTGACCTTCCTCCCCAAAAAGCTACAAGTTATTTCCATTATCCCTCGTTGATATCTAGTCCACTCACATCCCCACCCCGCAGAATGTAAGGGTCCAGGTGCTTCACATAAGGATGCTGAGATGTTTGCAGTTACTAGTGTTTTATAGTCAATTACTTTTATTTTCAACATGTCTTAGTCTGTTCCTAGTGCTATAACAAAAATACCTTAGACTGAGTAATTTGCAAACAATAGGGATTTATAGCTCACAATTCTGAAGGCTGGGAAGTTCGAGTTCAAAGTGCCAGCAGATTTGGTGTCTGGTGAAGGCTTGCTCTCTGCTTCAAAGGGGGTGCCTTGTCGTTGTGCCCTCACATGGCAAAAAAGGCAGAAGGGCCAAAAAGGCTTCATCAAGCCCTTTTATAAGAGCACTAATCCCATTCATGAGGGCAAAGCTCTCATGACTGATCCCCTCCTAAAAGCCTTACCTCTTAATATTATTGTGGGGATTAAGTTTCA
>NW_007726827.1:543575-544181 GCF_000696425.1 Galeopterus variegatus
TCATGACTGATCCCCTCCTAAAAGCCTTACCTCTTAATATTATTGTGGGGATTAAGTTTCAACATGAATTTTGGAGGGACACAAGCATCCAAACCATAGCACAACTGCTCCGTTAGTAACATGGATCCTGAAACTAGCAGTGAGCTGCAGGTCCCTCATAAAGCCATCCCCAGAGGGCCAGGCAGAGCTGATGGCTGGGGGTGGGCGTGAGGTGGGAGGGGTGGGAAATGGAACAGGCTAGTGAGTGTGGCTGGCTCAGACAAACCTATGCAATGCCAGGAAAACATTTTTGATGGAGGAAAATCAATTGACACCTCACCTTTGAAGATAGAAGAGCTAGATATGTGTAGGATTTATAAAAAGAGTTTACCTTTCAATTGATTTCAATATCCCCTTTATTCAAGAGTTAGATACAGATCTCATCTCAAATTAAATTCATTTGTTTACAACTCAGAGCAGACGGCGGAGTAATAAATAGCACGAGGAACTTAATAATTCATTCACCAACAAGGCTGTTACCTCTGTAGGATCCTCTGGGGACATGCGAGTGAAAAACTAAATGCAAGAATCAAGGTAAAAACTTACTAAGTGTTTATCACCATAGAC
>NW_007726827.1:545989-547950 GCF_000696425.1 Galeopterus variegatus
AAAAAGAACACTCATTTTAATCTACACACAAGAATGATTGCACAAGTCTATATGACCGGACCTGAGGCTTCCATAAAACCTCAAGCACTACAAATGTTCATGAAACAATGTATAGATTCTCCTCCTTATTCACAGGTATCAACATAAGACCAGTGAAGCAAGCAACTGCCAGAGATGTTTCAGAAAAGAAAAAAAGCTAACATTTACTAAGTTCTTACAACCTATCAGAAACTGTATCACACTATTTATTTATTTATTCATTTATTTATTTTGGCAACTGGCCTGTACAGGAATCGAACCCTGGACCTTGGTGTTATCAGCACCAAGCTCTAACTAACTGAGGTACCTGGCCAGCCTATGCCACATATAATTTAAATATCATCTCATTTAATCCTCATAAAGACCTATAAGGAGGTATTATTATCCTCTTCTACAGATGAGAAATTAATTTATAGTAAAACTATCAGTATTATTATTATTGTTGTTGTTATTATTTTGGCAGCTGGCCAGTATAGGAACCTGAACCCATGACCTTGGTGCTACCAGCACCGCACTCTCCCAAGTGAACTAGCCAGCCAGCCCATCAGCATTATTAATAGATAAAATGTTTTGAGTGCTTATATTTGATTGGCTGTACTAAATACTCATATTATCTACTTTAATCTTCATAATCACTACTGAAGTAGATACGCTTATTATGCACACATGACATATAAGCAAACTGAGGCTTAGAGACCTTAAATATCTTGCCCAATGCCAAATAAATACACATCACTTATACTCTACATTGCTTTGTGTCCTTGACATGGTGCAAAAATTAGTTTCCATTAGAACTTAGCATATCTCTGAGCAATGCATACCAATAACAGAGAAATTTTGGNTTTGAACATTTTTGAGAACTGCTATAACTCCCAAAGCATCTAATCTACTTTCTGATACCATAGCAAAAGTGATTAAAGTAGATGTTAATAAGGCCAAGAAGAGAAATTTGATCATTTTGCAAACTATTTACTTCGGTTCCTTGGCCACATGCCACCCCAAATCTACAGAGCTGTCCCTAAAATAAAAGCCACTGATGACTGCTGGAGAAGCAGGTCAAAGCCCTTGTCCTTTGGTCCATTGTTTCGCCTATGAAAGACACCGCTGAAATGCACGGGAACTGTATGGGCAAATGGGAAGACTTTCTTTCTTCTTATTAGATATTTTTAAAAGATAATCAATTGCTTAAAGCAAAAATAACAACATATTAAATATTCATATTTCTATTTTAATTTTCATAATCATCCTATTGAAGTAGCTACTCCTATGTACACTTTATAGATAAACAAACTGAGGTTTAGAGATCTTAAATATCTTGCCCAAGTCAAATAAAAACATCATTATACTATCTATTGCTTTGTGTCCTTGAAACAATACACAGTTCCTTAGCCAAAAGTGTGTGGAGCAGGAAAAATGTATTGAGCAATTACTGTATTTAGCTGCTTTCACAAATTCCTCTTTGTTGGAAAAAAAAACACACACACACAAAAACCAACAACACATTTATTAGGACACATTACCACATTACCAAACTACTCATAAATCTAAGTATGAAAGTCAGTAAAAAAGAATGATGTTGTCTGATTCACTGAAAGGGAAATGAGCTGCTGGGTTAGGACAAAGACCAGCCGGGTTTTATGAGAATTCAGACGGCAAGTAACAGGCATTTTCATGGCAGTGACTGCGGGAGGGAGAGAACAGCACAATGCGTGAATCTCTGTGGTTTAAACAGCTTATGAAGTTTATAATTTCCATACGGGTTGTGAACAAAAATCAATGAACACAGGGTAAATAGAAACTATCTCTTTTTTTTTTTTCCAGCAGAATTTTTACTCAAGGAAAAGGATAGATTGGATATGTTAAAAAGAACACTCATTTTAATCTACACACAAGAATGATTGCACAAGTCTATATGACCGGAC
>NW_007726827.1:549529-550533 GCF_000696425.1 Galeopterus variegatus
ATTTGAACGTTGATCCTCAAGGAACACGAGTGCAGGGCAATAGACTGTAGGCACAAGAGAGCTAGGATCATCACACGAATAGTTAACACCTTCTCCATGCCGGGCTCCGTGCTAAGATCTAGATGTCTGGTATTTCATTTAATCTTCACAACAACCCTATGTGCAAGATATTATTCGTATTATATCCATTTTACAAAGAAGTAAACTACGGCTGGGAGAGAAGTATCTTGCCCAAGGAATGTGGCCGAGGGAAGACGTCTGCTTCTGAGCCTCAGCACTAAACGCTCGGCTCTACTGCATCTTGGAAAACTAAACTGAGGGAAGGCTGCTGGCTGAGAAGAGAGACTGGGTTTATATCCCAATCCTCTTTCAGTTTGTTTCCATTGTTAACGTTTAAAAGATTCAAGGAGAGAACCAAAAATACTAAGAGGAAGATGAGGACTTGTAGAAGAAATCAAAATGGATAAGAAAGTATAATGAAGTCAGTGAATCAGTTAAGTTACATAAACTTCAGCTAGGAAAACAGCAGTTAAAGTAATACGTCAGATAAGAATGATGGTGTCTCAGCGCTTCCAGAAGTTATCTCCCGTATCGGCCTCTCATCTGATAGCGTGATCCAGTATGCACCAATGACGGTCTTGCATCTTACTTAAAGACTTCCCTGGAACCACCAACCTTTCATGTAAGTTTGTCCTTAAGTCTAACAAGGAATCGCCTTTTGAAAAAGGTTTGAGAAAGACAAGATCATTTCTTCTGTAGCTGGGAGGGCCACATGACCCAAAATAATGCTGACAATTTAAAACCTTTGTGCGCTAAGGACCAGTTTTATTTCTATCCTGTTGTCTTTTTGAGAATTCTAAAAGCATAACTGACTTTTCTTTTTTGTATTTCTCATAAATCATTAGCTGGGAAAGGGTCTGGTGTTTTGCAACTGAAATGCATCCACAAAATCAATGTGAAATGAAAGTTTGTGTGTGTGTGTGTGTGTGTGTGTGTGTGTGTGT
>NW_007726827.1:551750-553408 GCF_000696425.1 Galeopterus variegatus
GGCGTGGCTGAGCCTCTCGGTACCCCCCAACCCAGGAGTCTGGGGCACTTCCGGCGGCAGCCTGATGGCTGTTACTGGGCTGGATGTGAACACGGGGGGACGGGCATGGCTGAGGCCCTCAGCCCCCCACCACCCCAGCTCAGGAGCCTGGGGTGCTTCCTGTGGCAGCCTGGTGGTCATCACTGGTCTGGATGTAGATATCATGGGGTGTGGCCGAGGCCTTCAGCCCTCCCAGCAACCCAGCTTGAGAGCCCAAGGGGCTTCCAGTCTTTCTAGGTGTTATAGGTGTTCTTTGATGATGTTAGACTTTTACTAGTTAATATCAGAACTTTGTCTCTGATCGGTGTGTTTTTTGTTTTTTCTTTCAGTTCTGTGCTGGATTACTCACTATTCCCACCACTTAAACCCTGCACTGGAACTAATTTGTTGCCCTTTGCTTACTTCTAAAATGGGGGAACTTCCCGTGGGAACCAGCACTTGAGCCCTGTGGCTGAACTAGATTGCTGCTTTGCTGCTGATTCTCTGAGGAAGGCTTTTTGTGCAGCACAGGTTTTAATTGATGACTTTGTAAGCACTTCTGGGTCTTTGGTCTGATACACCTGTGTTGTGTGGAAACTCTGGTCTGGGCCTGAGTCTTTTCAGCCAACTGCACCCCCTGCAGTTCTGTGTTCCTGACCAGTCTCCATTAAGTGGTCTTGTGCTGATTGGAGGGCGGATCAGTTGTCCATGCTCTGCCCCAGTGTTCTCCTGGTGGGCCCGTCTCCCCAACCACTGGAACTCCAAACACTTCCCATGGGTCGGGCCATATGCCAGTCCCTTGCAGTGACTAACTGGACTCTGAGTGGCTTCTTTTCAGTTGTCTGTGGCCTCTCATTCCTATGTGGGTCCACAGGAACCCTGTCAGTGGTCTTGCTGGCCTGAGGGCCACCAAGGCGCTCCTTTCCCCTGCGGCCTCCAAGCAACTTCCCACAAAGGGCACAGCTGCAGTTTTTGCCAGCTCTTGGTCCACGTGCCCACAGGGCCAGCCTTGAAATGTCTGGGGCTCCAGATGGAGCAGTTCTTCCTTTCTCTCACCATGACTTCTCTTGCCTTCATGAACTCTGTAGGTCTCCGTTCCTCTTCCCCTGTGCTCTGGCAGCCCCAGCGTGGCAGTCGCTGCTTTTTAAAAGTTGCAAATTGGTTGATTATGGGAGAGGGTGATGCTGGATACCATCTATTCCACCATCTTGATCGGAAATCCCTTGTGTCCTGTTTAAGTAATCTTTGTTTACTTCCAAATCATGAAAATGTTCTCCTCTGTGTTCTCTTAAAAAGCTTTATTAGGCCGGCCCGTGGCTCACTCGGGAGAGTGCGGTGCTGATAACACCAAGGCCACGGGTTCGGATCCTATATAGGGATGGCTGGTTTGCTCACTGGCTGAGCGTGGTGCTGACAACACCAAGCCAAGGGTTGAGATCCCCTTACCGGTCATCTTTATATAGGATTAAAAAAAAAATTAAAAAAAAAAATAAAAAAATAAAAAGCTTTATTGTTCCGGGCCGGCCCGGTGGCGCACTGCTACAGTGCACCGCTTGGGAGCGCAGCGGCGCTCCTGCCTAGGGTTCGGATCCCACATACAGACCAGCTGCTCACTGGCTGAGCGAGGTGCGGGCGCAACA
>NW_007726828.1:0-28507 GCF_000696425.1 Galeopterus variegatus
GCCTTGACTTCCACCGCTGAGTCCCTTTCATTCCTACAAAAACAGGTCACCTCCCTAGCCAAGGTAACTCTACAATGTACTAGGCACCTGATAGTGCTTTATTCACTTATTTAATCTCCAAAGTCGCCAAGCTTTAGACCTTCTTACCTCAAAGAAGGGAGGAACATGCATCTTCCTCAGGGAAGAATGTTGTTATTACATCAATGAATCAGGCTTAGTCGAATGTCATCAAACTCACTGATCTGGCCTCTAGCCTCCAGGCCACGTCCAATTCTAACCCCTTTTCTTCCTTTTTCCACAATCCTCTCCTAACCTGGATATGGCCTGTCGTAGGACCTCTAACTATTATCTACCCTGCATTATTCAAATAAGTAAAATTTCTAACCAAGCTTTTAACCAGCCTTTACTTAGAAATTACCAGCTGCTGGCCACGGAAGACCCTTCCTGCTCCTCAATAGAATGCCTGACATCTTGCTGAAATGGATCTAAGTCACTGGTGGCGCTTGTTCCTGACCACTCTAGCTGCAGATGAATGGATGATCTTCCCCACAACCTCTTACGCCTATTGGACACAGCAGATGGCTGACCTATGGCTCCAAGGAACTTTCATGGATTTCTCTCCTCTTGAAATCACCCTGTTCACCACTCTCCTTTGGGGTATAATGGGGATTTCTTTCTCCTCCCTGTTTCCTCCTCCCACGATGCCCCCCCCCAGCAGGAAGTAGTTCGGAGACCTCAACGACCTTATCCCCAATAGAGGAAAAAGGGAGGAATGTAAGGCCCCATAGAAGACCCCAAAGGAGGCACTCCCTAAAACATGGCGCTTTTCTCTTCCAGGTCCTAACAATCTTGCTGGAGCCAAGGTGCAGCCTATCAGAAATCATTACCTGCCCCCGGCCAATCAACTGCCATCCCGTGTACTAACCACCCTCTCCCGGAACCCAGCTCTATATAAATGTATGATTCTCCCCTGAATAAAGCGGAACTTCTCCGGTGAACTGTCAACTCAGGTCCTGTCGTCCTTTCATAGACAATTTACAAAGAAATAAATATAAAGGGCCAATGAATATGGGAGTTAAAACAATTCAAATGAAAGAAAGATACAATTTTCTATCAAATTGGTGATGATGAAGATGTGGCACCCAGTGCTGGTGAGTGCATGAAGATGTGGGAGCTCATATGCTACTGGAGGAAGTGTAAATCGGCTCAAGTTTTCTGGAAAGCCATTTGGCAATATAGATCAAAAGCCTAAACATGAAACGTTTTTTTCACCTCTGACTCAGCAATTCTGCTTCTGCAATGAATCCCAAAGAATAATCATATAAGTGAACAATAATATATACATATTAGAATATTCGTTACCAAAGTGTTTATAATAGCTACCAGTTGGAAATAACCTAAATGCTCAGTAATAGGGGATTGGTCCTTACCAGTTACAGAGTACCCTTATGGTGGAACCTTTTAAAGAGTAATGAACAATGTGGTAAAATATTGAGGATATAATGTCTAGATAGTAGGAGATAAAATACTATGCTGCATATATAAAAATATGCCTGGAAAACACTTTATTTTTCCATACTTTTCTACCATGAACATGTAAAACAATCAGAAAAAGCAATATTTGGGTGCTCAACAATTGTGGTTATTGTGCTATTATTATTACTGTTATGTACAGATCGGATTGAACGTTATCTAAGTTACCTCCCATTGCTCAAATTCTACCATTTCTCCTAGGTTCACTCTCTGAAGCTTTTGTCTTAGACTTATCCAGATTTATTTTAGGTTGTGGGACCAAGCTTATATTTTAAAGAGGAGAACACATGATGAATAGGTCTGCTGCAGTGGAGGTTTATAAACTGTGTGTTGTAGAGCAACTCATCTTTTTTCAGAGAATTATGATGAGCCACTGCTGCTGTGCCTATACGTGTTTATGCAAGGAACCAAGAAAATATCGTGCATTTGAGAATGCCAGAATCTGCCAAAATGTATTAGTTGTAAACTGAAAGAAGTATATGAGCTGTAAAGACAAGAGTAGTAAATTGGCTCTAAATATAGCCTTCTATTGACAATGTCTCGTTGTAGTGAGATAAACTAAAGAAGTGAATATTTAGAGTGTGTATTTCTGCCCTCAATTACTTCTTTTCCAAACAATTACAAGATAATTTGGAGACCATTAAGTGATTTTTTTCCTGTTTTCTACTTTTGTGCATGGTTGTTGTCGTAAGATTATATTTACTCATCTGTTTCTTTGTTTATTCAGAGTCCTAGAATTTTATGTATTTGTGGGTTTTTTTTTCCTTTATTTATTTCATTTATATTTGTTTAATATCCCCAGCCAGAATAAGGTTTCTTTTCAGCTAACAAACAGGGTCCTCTCATAGAAATGTACAATCAGTTATGTTTCAATAAATAAAACAAAACAACTCCCCTCCTCCCCACACACCCCCCAGAACCCCAAAAAACAACAACACATAGAGGTTCTTTTCAGGTAAAAATAAGGTAACCTTATCTGTCAAGAAATATTAATATTTGTTGATTAATATTTGATAGTTAATTATGATCAAAGGAGGCTGTATATATATGTGTATACAAATGACTATTTGAGATAGAACAGTTCTTGGATCTTTTCTGCAATAAATATATGAGACCATCTTTCACTTGTAACTTCATTATGAAGTATTTTTTCAGAGTTTGTATAAGGTAACTACCACCACTTTTATATGTTTGTTCATATTCTTTACCTAATTGTTTTTCCTCAAGCCATCTAAAAGTAAAAATATAATTTTGGGGATGCTTATCAGCAACATAAAGTGCATGGCTAGCCAGTTCTGTTAAGATGAGGTTCAAAGACAGTAAAGGGATGCACTTAACATTGTCTACCATCAGAACCTATGGGATGCATTGCCTCTCAAAGCTAAAGAAATGCCTAGTGCAGTGTTTGGCACTTGGGGTCAGTTGGGTTGATGGATTAGCAATCTGAGCCTTCTAGTTGTTATTCTTGGTTTTGCTGATGATTTTCTGTCAGATTTTAGGTGAGGTGCAATTAACCCAGTAGAGTTTCTGTGCATTTAAAGGGACTTTAAAAATGTAACTCAAATATAAGTGGGGAACCATGTGGTACAGTCTCAAGGTGGTTTCACCTTCAAGGAAATAGCACCAACAAGCTATACTTGTAAACCATTTTGATCTTTCCAGAAACATGAAGACACCAAAGGGGAATTCAAATCATAAACCACAGCACTGCTTCTTAAAACTATCTTCTGCTCAGTATTTTTCATAGCCTGCCACAACCTTGAAGCTTCTTCATTACCCTCTATTCTTCACCAGCACACCTTCTGTAAATGTTTTAGTCTCCTTTGTGGCAACATAGTAAAGCCCAGGGTTGGCCGGTGCTCTTGCTTGCACTCTCCTTTGGGCTTTGGGGAGAGGGAAGCTGAATGGCCAAGGGTACTTTCCTCAGCAGAAGGAAAACATAGGGGTTGGGGAAAGATGACAAACTTTTATAATTTAATACTCTTTCTTTATAATACAGGTATTTATTTTATTTCATTTTTTTTTACAGGTCAAGGGGTCATTTGCTAAACCATTATTATTACTGACCTCATGTCTTTTTCTTGGAACACAAAGACACTCAGCAATTTAAAATACCACATTGTTGAGGCCAGCATGGGTAGCTGGAACTGCAATCTCTAAGACTAGGAGGTTAAAGACTCAAGGGTAGGAAAGAGAATTAGAGATAAAATGATGGCTCTCAAAGTCAGTCTTGAACTGGTCAGAGGCAAAGTAAGGTTGTGCCAGTGGAACCATGTGGGTTAGAGGTCAGGACTTTGCATGTGTGTGGGGTGTGAAGTTGTCTCCCTATCCTGTCCTTGCGAAGTAAGGCATTCAGGACCTGGTGTGGCAGTGAAGCTGGGGAAGGTGGTATTCAGTGGCTTTGCCAGTAACTAGAGAAATGGCCTTGTGAAAAAGTCAAGAAGGGGAAAAGTCAGTTTTCTGGGGAGAAGGATGGGGGTGGGGTGAGAAAGAGGGTGGAGAGGAAGGAAGGGCCATGTGGGGAGGGGTGGTAGATACTCTATCAGAATCAATCTTGGGAAGCCCCATGTGGGCTCCATTCCAGGGCAGCTTCAAGGAGCTGGTTTAGTCTGATTGTCTGGGCTGTTTGGGCCTGTCTCACAGCTTCCCCGACGTCTCTATTGTTGATCTAAACTGACCTGGTCACCCAGAGAGCTCTCTGTACTTCCCTCCGTCTCCCCTATGACCTTTCCGCTGGGAAAACCCAAACCTATTCGGACTGTTAAGCTCCATTTGAGCTGGCTATAGGCAGGACAGCATACAGCAAGGACCTGGGCTTGGCTTTTGAGTGGGACTGGCTGGAGGAGAGCTGATGAACAGACTCTTGTCATTTCTGTCTGGCCTGTTCTTTTCTGGGTGGACTCACAATGCTGAGCCCTGTCGTCCAAGAGGACACTGGTAGAGTGACAAAGTTAGACTAAGGATGCTGCAGAGGTTTGGCGTGGTCGGGAGGGCTACAGTAGCTCGCCTACTACTTCTGCTGGAACTCTGGCCTCCCCACCTTGCGAGCTTGCACCTCTCCCTCCCCTGCCAGGACAAATTTCTAATGGCTGTATGGTAGGACTGTGCAGTCTGATCCACAAGCTCTAGCAGAAGATTTGGCCCACTACTGGGATTCAACAAATGGATAACAAATAAAATAATATTTTCAGTCACAGAGTTTGTTAGATGAGACCTGATGCCAGCCCCCAACTGGTGTATAGTGCTAGGGGTAGGTGATACAGGATGTGACCTATTGAAGCGGGAGGTTGGTGCATAAAGGAGAAAGAGCTAAGATGATTTGCAGATGACTTGGCCACCAGTGACACACAGCATCCTTCTGTTAATAGTGGAGAGGCATTCTCGGTGAAGTTATGGCAAGAGCCACTTCTTAAGGCTTCAAGAAATGTGGCTCCAAAACAGAGATAGAGAAGGTAGCACTTGGAGTGGTGGCCCTTCATTCAGTGTGAGACAGGGCAGAGAGCAGGGCTGGAGCTGTTTTCATCCCCTGCTGCCATTGAAAGGTATATTTTAATCAGGAGTGTTTGTGTGTGGGTGGGGGTGGGGGGTGTAAGGATGAGGGGAGGTGGGGTTGGGTAGCGGTGGTTCTTGTTAATATACAGATTTTGATTCAGTTGGTCTTGGTGGGGCCTGAGAATCTACATATCTGATAAGCTTCTTGGTGGTGCCCTTGCTGCTGCTCTCCAGACCACACTCTAAGTGACCAGGCTTTCATCCTTCTCTTAAATGTGCCTTCTTTGAGCCCCTTGAGTGGCTGATAGACAAATATGAAGGGAGCAGTATGCTCCACAAGGTAATGCAGAAGGGAAGCTGGGTCTGAACAGAACTCAGTCCTCATTTTTACTTGCCTCTCACAGGTCTTTAGAAGTGAGGAGGTTGGGGCATAGTCACAGTATGAGTTCTGCAAAGAGCCAAAAAAAAAAAAAAAAAATGAAACTATAAATAAGTAATCTTGGGGCTTGGAAAATTTTGTCTCAATCCCCTGGGTCATCATTGAGGGGATGATGACCTCAGAGTTTGAGAGCATGAATAAAGGGAAGGAGGCCAGCGATATGGGCAAAGGAGGCCATGAAAAGGGCAGTTTGTTGGTATTTTGTTTTAGTATTTCAATAGATTGTACCCGGCAGCTTGGATCACCATGAAAACCCAACGTGCTTTCTTCTACATAGTGATTTCTAAGTGTCTTTCTAAGTTTTGTGACCTAATTTTTAAAAAGTGCCTCTGTACCCATGGAAGTACCTTCTTTGCTATCTTTCCATCTGTCCACCATGGCGCTTATGTGGACATGGCGTTAGGAGCAGCTGGTGAAATCTTCTTTGGTGAGCTCCCTTCACCCCATTTTCTCCTCTCTGGCCCTGGTCATTGGTATCCTGCTTTTCTCTTCTTCCTTATAAAAATCTGTTTTCTCTTTTCCCACACACTGAGATTCAACAGATGTTTGATAACTGACTAGACTGTGAACACCTCACTGGCAAGGACAAACCTCCAGGACCCAGCATAGTGCCTCCCAAGTAACGGGTATTCAGCAAACGGGAATTTCTTGAGTGAGTGGATACTTAAACATTTTCCCCTCCTCCTCCGGGAGGGCATACATTTTAAAGGGGAGCACATCAAACCAATAAAGCTCTTCTAGGGATCTCAGGAACATCTGGTAGGCTGCATGGGAGTTTGTAAAGTCTTGCAGTTTTCCCAGCATTTAGGAAATCGCAGCAGAAGGTCCTGGTGATACTTTCTGGTGTGGATGCCAGGAGACACAGTTGTTGAATTGAAACTGATCAATTCTAGAAAATAAGGAAGGCTATGGAGCCCATACCTTGGGTACTCTCCAAGATAGACAGTGATGGAGTGTTTAGCTAGTTCTCAGCACTGACAGCTGGGACAACTCTGATCTGGTCTTTTTGTGTGACATAAGGCAGCCATTGTGGTTGTCGATTTCAGGGCCTGGGGACAACAGCCTAAGCCCTTGATCCCAACCTCTGCAAGGGGCTGGCTCCACTATCACTCTAGGCTCCATGCTGCCCATAGGAGCATGCCATACTATGGGGGACAGTGCTAGAGCTGTAGCAACTCTGCTTCCAAAACTGACTTCCCAGCCAAGAAGCAGAGAGAAAAATAGCAGAGGACATCTGCTAATTAGGTTTAGGACTTAAAAAAAAAATAGCAAGAATAAAAAATCATTGACTATACCTCCTGAGACAAATTCAAAATGTGTTTTTTAAACTCACTGGTCAGCAAAAAGTTTTCTTTTAGACTGTGATCCAAGGATCAGGTCTTCTAGTTCACCATGAGCCATGGCATTTATAACTAGTTGTTTTCCTCATATGATCTCAGAAACAGTAAGAAGGGAGTAGCTTTACAAATCAATAAGTGCTGACCTGCCTAAAAATAGAAATGGCTAGAGGAAAGCAGAGAGAGGCAAGAAGGGAGAAGTGGCCTACGTAAGAAAAGGAAAATGCTAGACACATAGTTTAAAATATTTAAAACAGAACTGAGGCTACCAAAGTTTGGAAATGGGGAGAGAAGGGAGGGTTAGCAAGAAATTGGTAAAGGCCATGAAAAATGGTTATATTGTATAATGTTGAATATACCAATTATTCCGATTTGAGCATCACATATTGCACACAGGTATTGATATTCACAGATATGTATAATTAATTATGTTTCAATAAAAAAATTATCTAAAACCCACATGCTTTCTAAGTATTCAGAGAATTATGAATTGGCACACGCAGGCAAATGGCAACCTGATACTCAGGATTAATGACAGACATATATCTATTGAATGACCCTTTGTGACACTATGCTGGATTTTGAAGGACTTTCTCTTGAGAATGATAGAAACCTTAACCATTTAGAGTTTATAGGAAAAGTATGAAAAGGCAAGAGGAATAAACAATTAATATGTATTATAAAATCTAGAGCTAGTAAGAGGGGTAGGAAAATTGTCCAAAATTCCAGCCAAATCACTTCCTAAGTAGTTATGGAGAGTTTCCTAATTTCTCTGTTAAATATTATCTCATCTTCATGTTCCCGTTCCTGAAAGATGCTTCTTATCCCATCTTCATGTCTCTGTTCTGATGCTGTTGCGTTTTTTGGGGGGTGTGGATGGGGAAGAAGGAGGTTAGGACATGGCTGGGAGTAGGAAGTGGGGCAGGGCTTGGGGCACAAAAGAAAGGGTGGTGAACTCAGGCAGGAGGAAGAACAAAATAGCTTTTTTCATCACAGCTGCATGGTAGAGGGCTATTGATTTGAAAGCAGTGGTGTTTTTCTTAAAATTAAAATCAGCTTTTGGAAATGTCAAAAAAAGTAAAAAGTATTTTATATCATGTTTTTGGGCTGAGTGGTTTGAATTCATGAACTGGTTTGAATGGATGGTATGGAACTGGATACTGGAGATAGTTTTTTGATATGGTTTTAAGCATGTCCCAAATTTATACCTTGGCATATTCACATAGCTGTAATTATTTAGCATAATTATGGTAGGTGGAATGGTCCCCCAAAGATGTCCACATCCTAATTCCAAGAATCTGTGTATATTTTACTTTATGTGACAAAAGGGACATTGCAGGTGTGATTATATTATGTATTTTGAACTGGGGAGATTATCCTCGATTACTCTTTGGGCCCAAGGTAATCACAAGGGTGCTTATAAGGGAAAGAGTGAGGCAGGAGAGTCAGAGAAGGAGAGGTCAGAACAGGAGCAGAGGTTGGAGTGATGCGAAGGGGCCATGAGCCAAGGAATGCAGGCAACTCTAGAAGCTAGAGGAGGGAAGGAATGGATTCTCCCCTAGAGCCTGTGGGAATACAGCTCAGACGGCACTTTGATTTTAGCCTTCTGAAACACATACTGACCTCCAGAATTGCAAGATAATAAATTTGTGCTAATTTGTTATAGCAACAATAGGAAACTAATACAGTGACTATTTTGTAAAATACTTACTAGCTGAAGTAAATGTTATGAAGTCAATGATGTTGGGGAAGAGAAGACATCCTTTCCCTTGACGTAATGTTTCCATGTGAAGGACTTCACTTAGTGTTAGCCTGATTGCCCCCAGGAGAGTGGAGAGAATTATCTGATTGGTAAATTTGGGAACAGTTACTGGACGTACATTGTTCCCCCTTTCTTTTTGGGATTTGTCTTCAGAGAGCTTGCTGAAGCTTAGAGGTAAAAGCGCTGTGTCCTCCCTCACCCCCAGACCAATACATAGGCCTTTCTTTCCCAGTGATGTATGTGCTGGATTAGCAAGCCCACTGTTGCCCATGTGCCTAAGCTCATTCTGATTTTTTCTGTTTGACTCTTCTTTCTCTCTCTCGGGCAGGGAAAAGAGGTGTTATTTTTTTGAATCCCCTGAAACACACCTCATCACCTCATAGATATCCTTTCTCTTTTCTTTTAATAAGTTATTTTCCATTATTTAATTTGTTTACTTGTCTTGCTTAGTTCCAAAGAGTATGCAAGATAGCTTATAAATATATTAGAATTAAAGGTGAGGAACAGAGGGAAAATGAAGGCATGGTTGACTAGATGAAATTGGAGTGAGGTTAGAATGTGAAATACACATCATGAGAGCCTGCTCTGGTGTAGGCAGGGGTGGGGAGGGGGTAGGGGAGGGGCAAAAATGTGGTTCTGAGCTTCTTAATTAGTCAAAGCAAACCTAATTACCTAATGATTTATAAAATCACTGTGAATCAAAATCTAATGATTTATGGAATATGGTAGCAAATTTCAGTGGGTTACTCAAGAAAAACATAACTATTCCTAAAACTGAGACTGTGAACAACACTTTTCTATGGGTTTTTGTAGAGAACACTTACATAATGTAGTGAACAGAGTCCTAAATATCATCTTTAGTAACTATGGCTATACACTTCATAAGCTACTTATTATAATGTCCCTCAGTGTAAGTAAATGTCATTTACACTGAAAAGTTATTTATTGAGCATCTACTGTGGACCAAGGGTAAGAGTGGGTGCTAGGGTATACATGGGTGAGCAAAATAGAATCGTCCTGTCTTCAGGGACCTTGTAGTCTGAAGGGGGAGCCAGATATTGTACAAATAGCCTCTCACTGGGAAATGTAAAAGAGAGTATAAAATAGAAGGTTCATTTTATATTAGGGATCAGATACAACCTCTTTGAGAATATGACATATAAGCTGAGCCCTGAGCAATAAGCAGTTAGCAAGGCAAAGAGTGTTTGTCTGTGTAGTGGGAAGAGGTCAGGTGTGTGTGTGTAAAATATTCTGGGCAGAGGGAGAAACACATACAGAGGCCCTGAGATGGGAAAGATGTGGAGGAAAAGAAGGGTAAATGTTGCTGGCCATAGTGAATGAGGGGGAATGAGCAACGGCCTGGACACCTTGGGTATTTTATAGCTTGGGAGCTTCTTGCAGTGTGGCCTTGGGAGCTTCTTGCAGTGGCTTAGACCAGGTGGTGGCTATAGAGATGTGGGAGATGTGTCTACGGTGGGGCAAAAGCATGCACAGATAAGTGGCTTGCTGTGGATATGAAAAACATTTCTCCCTATTTCTGAATTTGATTTAATCATTTAATCCTAGGTCAACTTTATTTCCCAACTGATTGGCTATAGCATTTAAATTAGTTGTTTGTGCATTTGGGCACGTTTCCTAGGAGACACATCTTCATCTCTAACAAGGTTCTACTTAGAGTAGTGTTCTTGACCTTGGCTACACCCTGGACCAATTAAAAGAGTATCTAAGACCTGCACTGACATTTGCTAAAGCTCTCTAAGCAATTCCATTGTGTGGACAAGGTTGAGACCCACTGACTTAGAGCATCAGATGATGATGAGGTGTAACATGTGAGGTTAGAATTAAATCCAGAATTCAAAGTGGAAAGCAAGGTGGAGAAAGGATATTTCTACTAACATGAGGTTTGAATGGAGCTGACTGCTTTTAGTTTTATCTAAGTAGCTCTACATGGAGAAAATTATGATTAATGAGGAAACTAACATCCTTGCAAACACTTTAACTTTCAGTAGCTCTTGTCAAATTTATCTGAAACCCTGAACTTTATAAATAAAGGTGAATTCTTAGGCACTGCATGAATCAAAGTGTAGGCTAATTGAACATGAAAGGTTTCGCCTCTAAATCACTGCCAGAGGCCAGCAGTTTTGAGCAGAGTTTTGGTGGCTGCTCAGTGATAATTTTTTAACGGAACATTCGGCCTGTGTCCTGTTGCTATGGGAAGATTCCCAGGATAACACACTTGTTAGCCCTTATCTATCAGAAATGATTCATGCATGTGTTGTGTTCCCGTCATCCTACCAGCTCCTCAGAGGCTATTAGCTCTGTAAGGACAGGGACTTTGGTGAACACATTTTGTTCCTTCTAGCATCTATTCCATGCCTTCTTCCTAAAAGTGCATGAGCTTCTCAGCCATATGCAGTGGTCTCTTACTGGTTGAAAGGTGAGTTCTGATTAGCTTAAACTTATCACATATCCCATGTCCCTGATCATACTGATTGATTAGGAGTTGGCACACGATCCATGTCATATCAGTTGGGACCAACAAGACTCAATTCGAGGTCCTTTATTTGAGTTATGGGGGAATGAGCCTTCTTTCTGACTGGAGGTGGATGAGTAAGGAGGTAGCTGTGGGAGCTGCTTGCAGCCATCTTGGAACTGTGGAAAGAAATCCATCCAAGAATGGACCCAATCCTGAGAAGGCAGGGTCAAAGGATGTTGGCTGTGTGAGTAATGTGTAAAGCCTCATCTGAAGCTAGGATGACCCCTGTAACTTGCAGTGAGATAGGGATTGTGTCTGCCTTGTTCACTCTGTGGCCCCAGCATGCCATAAATGTCCGTAAAATGAATGAATAGTAAACAGAGGAAAGAGAGCAATGTTAGGAAATACAAATCAGTGTTGAGTGTATATAATTGGCCCTTATATTAAGGGCCAAACGCCCATCATTTTTCTGACTCTAAAATATACTAAAAATAGAATATGAAATTCCCTTCTGATTACCTTAGAATGACAAAGGAAGTTAAAGTGGAAAAGAGCAAAAACAAATAATAAATCTAGCCACGGGATGGATGAGAGGGAGCAAGTTCTTTTTCCTTCACATTAGTGTCAAGGCAAGTCTGACTCAGATTTAAGGTATATAAGTCAACGAGTTCCTAAACTTAAATATTTTATTATATCCTTAGCTGTACAAATGTTATACTTCATTTAATCACATTTACCTTGACATAAATTATCAAAATTTTGCCCACATTTGAATTTGTAAAATTACTGGATCATGAAAGAAAATATGTACATGTTTTTTTTTTTCCTTTTTGTCTTTTTTACTGACCGGTAACAGGATCGCAACCCTCGGTGTTGCGCCCACATTGCGCTCAGCCAGTGAGCGGGAACCGGTCTCCACATGGGATCCGAACCCTCGGCGGGAGCGCTGCCATGCTCCCAAGCGGCGCACTCTCCAGTGCGCCACCGGGCCGGCCCGATATGTACATGTTTTGATACACTACTCAATACTAACATACCTAGTCAAAAATCCATGTCAAAATTTATTAATATGACATTGGGGGTTGTATGGATATGTTACATAAGGAACTTTTTGTCTTTTTTTACTGACTGGTAACGGGATCGCAACCCTCGGTGTCGCGCCTGTACCGGGGACCGGCAACGGGATCGCAACCCTCGGTGTTGCGCCCACATTGCGCTCAGCCAGTGAGCGGGAACCGGTCTCCACATGGGATCCGAACCCTCGGCGGGAGCGCTGCCATGCTCCCAAGCGGCGCACTCTCCAGTGCGCCACCGGGCCGGCCCGATATGTACATGTTTTGATACACTACTCAATACTAACATACCTAGTCAAAAATCCATGTCAAAATTTATTAATATGACATTGGGGGTTGTATGGATATGTTACATAAGGAATCTATCTTATTTCACACGTCACAGATAGGTGAGAAGAAGGCAAAATAAAGAAGTCCTACCAGAAGTCATGATGAAGCCGCTATTATTATTTTCCTTTCAGACATTCAGATATGAGAAAAGGACAAATTCACTTTTATAAGTGGGAACAAGGATGGTTTTCATTTGCTAATGCAAGCTTATTAGTCTCTTTCTAGACAATTTACAATGAAAAATTTCATCATTTCTTCCATTAAGTTTCTAGTTTCTTGACTTTTTTCTCTATTTTTTTTCCACCTAGACACTAGAACACATCAGATTGAAGGGATACAGGAAAGAAGGAAGAAGAAACAGAAGAGTGGTGAAAACAGGGTAGAGTCTGCAAAAGGGGAAGGTTGTAATTTCAAATTTCATGCTTTGAAAGTTTAGATACATTTGGAAAGCAAGTAATCACCACAGGAGATGCTGCTCCAGAACTGAACTCTTCCACGTTCACTGCTTAAGAGACTTGGTGAGAGTCTAAGAAGTGTACGTGATACGGAGAAAACTTGTGTATTATTTCAACATAATGACACCAACTTTTGCTTAGTCTTTAATCTGGCTACTCCATTCTTAACCCAAATAAAGGCCAAGATTCCTATGTCTCCTAGAAGCCTCCCGGATTAGCTCCAGTTCTTTCTGATCACAGACTTATTTTGCGTCTCTTCCAGTTCTGTCTCAAAACCTGTAAAATAGAGCTGGGTAGGAACCTAGAGAGCAGTTAAAATGAATTAATAACTCTATTTCCACTAAGGGCTGACTCTAAAGCTTTCTTGTATAAACCTGCAAATAGGTTGTGATCTAAAGTTTGTCAAGCTGAATTTAAAAGTTGGAATATATTTATCTGCACCCCCTCCCAAACCCCCTTCCCACTGTTTAGGTTCCTAGGCTAGCCCATATAGCACATAATAAAATGACTTATTATAATTATGTATTAAAAAATCCAGAAGGTTTTCTTACTCCATATACTGTTATAGTAAAAAAATAAAAATAAAAAAAAATCTTGAATCCTAGTGGTCAAAGAAAAGTACGGTAGAAGAAACAGGAAGAGGAAGGTAACAATACTAATACTTGCTAACATTCACTGCAGACTTACTGTGCAGGCACTGTGCTAAGTGCCTTATGTGAATTAACTCACTTAATTTCTCACTTTAACAGTAAAAGAAAAAGGAGCCTTAGGTTTTATGATTTTTCCAAGAACACTAGTAATAAGATTTGGAGCCAGAAGGAAAACATAGGTTTGTCTGGTTTCAGCCCAGGTTTACCAACTATATGGTTTTTGTACAGATTCTGAGGAAAACCTCTGGACACTTACAAGGCTCTTGATGTCTGGCTTATTATTAAGCCTAACTTCCCTAAAAACTCAAGACTTTAATTTTTAATTTTGTTGTTGTTGCAGGTTGTGCTTTTCACTTACACATGCAATGGGAGAGGAGAGAAATCGCCTGAGACTAAAAGAGAAATATTTCAAAGACCAAGGTGAAAGGTAGGGGGTTAGAGACAAGTGGTGAGTAGTAAGAACATGAGGATGAAGGGAGGAGGGAGCGGGGGAGCTCTTCAGAAGGTGATGGGAAACAGACGAGGGGTCGCGCCCTTCCTGGCACCTGGCCCAGTTCCCTTGGTTGTTGCCAGAAAGAGCTAGGGGTGGGGAGGGGAAGCATGAGACACTCTTAAGCTGGGTCTTTGAAACATCGGGAATCCTGGCACGATGGGGCCTTTAGGTTTATGAAAAGGTCATAAATCATCTAATAATAGCACTAGTTACATGGATAATAGGTGACAGACTAGGATTAGAATTCAGGTCTGTTTGAATTCAAAGCATGGGCTCTAATCACTCCCTCCTTTTGATGTCTCTGATGGTCTGAACTACTGTGACAGTATGTCTTCTATGAGATCCCTCCCATGGGTGATCATGGGTTTTAGAAATGTCCTAGACCCTTCAATTTGTAAGCATTTACCCAGGAAGAGATCATAGTTCTGGATTTATACACTGGTCTGTACTTAGGTCAGATTTGTACAGTTTAAAAATATTTCTTTTTCTGAACAGTGTGTCCTGTGTATCGATGTAGCCAGCTGTGTTCTCTGACATTCTTTTTAATGAGGCAAGCTGATGTTGAACTTTTTTCCATTGTTGGGTTTGTGCTGTGATGATGTGAAGGCAAGGCAAAGTAAGGCGCAGAAGCAACAGCACCGAGAGAGCTCAAGTTGCTTCAGTACCTTGATGCGTATGAAGTTCTTTAGGATGGGATGGAAATTTTTTGAGTTTAATATTTCCAGAGATGTGATTGAGGTGATGAAGAAATGTTTGGGTTTTAGTTATTCTGTGACTTTTGTCATTAAGGACACTGATTTGCAGAGAGAGTCACACAGCCAGTAAACCCTGGACACTATATTTAAATTCATGTTTGTCTGACTTCAAAGCTCATGCTGTTCTCAATATGCTGTGCTGCTTTTGGAGTGTGTGAATACATGTGTGCTCACAAATACCCGTGTATGAGTGGACACAATCAGAGACAGGTGTAATGACATCAAAGCTATGCCTTTGCCTACCTGAACACTCCTTTACTTATTTGTTGAGAATTAATTTTTTAAGTAGTTTTATGACTGTAGGCAAATTAACTAATGTATGTGAGTCTGTTTCCTTGTTTTTGAAATTAGGATCTTGATACTTTCTTGTTATTGTTGTGAGGATTAGAGATAATGTGTATAAATATCACTAATATAATGTTTGAGATTTGATAGGTGTTCAAAAATCGTAGCCATTATTGATTTCCAATGCTGATCATTTTCAATCAAGAATTATCTTGATTTGATAATGTTCCTGAGACTTGATTTGTGACCTAACATGTGGTCCATCCTGAAGAATGTTCCATGAGCTGTTGAGAAGGATGTATATTCTGTACTTGTTATAGTTTCATAAACAACAGTAATAGTAACAGTGAAGGAAAATAAGAAAAGACCATAACAATATGTTGAACTTTCAGAAGGAGAGAACAAACCTAAGGATACTAAAGATGGGGGCAGAGAGGAAAGGGGTTTGGGAAGTGATAGGTCGGGAAAAGGGTGTAAAGAAATATCATGATTTGTAAGAATGAATATGCTAATAATAAACAATAATAAAACATAATTGTAACAGTAGCAGTAGCTAATAGTTGTTGCCTTTTTGCAACATACCAACTGCCAAACACTTTTTCTGAGCATGTTGCATCTCACACATTCCTCCCCAAAAACCTTTGAAGTCATGGCTCTATAATCCTCATCTTAGAGATGATGAGACTGAAGATGAGAGGTTAATAGAATCATCTGTTTCTGAGATGAACGTTGTACATGTTCTGAGTAGGAATATGTGCTGTTATTCATTGATGTTAGTCACATCTTAGAGATGATGAGACTGAAGATGAGAGGTTAATAGAATCATCTGTTTCTGAGATGAACATTGTACATGTTCTGAGTAGGAATATGTGCTGTTATTCATTGATGTTAGTCACTTTTAGAGATTCATCTATAAAGTATGGTTTTCATAATGTTACCCTTTTGGCATCACATCAGAGATAGTGCCTTTTGCACAACTGGGTAAATAATTGCTTCCTGCCTTGGAAAAGAGTTTATGGCCTTTTGCAGCCTAACTCAAAGGAAGATCATCAATCCAAAGTGGTTACTGCTATTATTGTGTTTCCACATCATGTTTAGAGAAGCCATGAGTTAAGCCTTCCTCACTTTCTGGAGAGTTGTTTCATGGCAATACTTTTCAGGATAACTTTGCTATTTAGGCAAAATATGATATCATTGGGTCATATCCTTTTTGGTGCATCAGAAATATCAAATTTTATGTCATTATGTCATTCCAAAGAGCAGGAGTATAGGAGGAGTTAGCCTTGGTGCTCATGGGTCCATCACTCCAATTGAGAGACTAGTTAATAATGATGCCAGCTGGGTTACCTCAAGACAGAAGATGAGAAATAGTTTCTTTCCTTGGAAAGAAGAGCTTGTTCAGATTAGGGATGGGGAGAGCCTGAAGGTGTATTTTATCACTTTTTTTCCCTTGGGAATTTTTCTTCCTTTCATTTTTTTATTTCAATTAAAACATGATGAGAAGGTGCAAGTACCATAGTTCTCCATTTGGTCACCTTCTCAGTTTCAATATTTCTGTGCCTGCGCCTTTCCCTTTTAATCTCTTAACAACGTTAACTAACTGGTCTGCAAAGTTAACTGGATATTGATGTCCCTGTCATCTGCAATGCTGCAGAAAACACATTAAGGTAGTTAATGTGAGTGTCTTTTGCTTGTACTTGCTTTCCTTTATATCAATAAATCCTAAACTTTCCCTCGAAGCCACCAAAAAAGTTTGGAAAGTCATCTTTCTGAATATGTGCCCAGAGACAGTGAACAAGTATTTGTTTAAAATATAAAAATAAAACTGGCAAGTTGTTGATGGTATTGGGAATCTCTTCCTCTCTCCCTGTCTTGGTTCCTCTCAAGTATTTATGGCTTTATCAAAGACTTGGGAGGATGCCAATGATTTTTGGTTCTTGCTTTCCCAGAAAACTTGGAGGGTAGATGATCATTCCTACTAGGATGGCACTGCATTTTTGACTCACTGCTTAAAATCCATATGCATATTTTTTTTTTATGTAGTCTTCCAGTGACCATGGGATGAATGTCTATGGTGTGGTCTCCCACTGCACTTGACTTTTCCTCCAGTAGCACTTTGTGGGCTACTCTAGAACTTTGTTATTTGGCATTTGTGCTGTATTAGTCTTTGTTTCTCATGAGCTCTCTGGGAAGAAAGCAAGTGAAATACTGGGAGGAGACTTGCCATGGGTTGAATTTGAAATCAAAAGCTTTAGATACTTAGTCCACTGTTGAACACATTCTTAGCGATTATGGTTGCCATTTCATGAAACCATTATAAAAAATGAGAAAACAAATACAGTGGAATCCTGTTATAAATGTCTTTTTTTTTTTTTTGTCTTTTTACGTGTCCGGCAACGGATCGCAACCCTCAGTGTCGCCCCCGTACCGGACCGGGACCGGCAACGGGATCGCAACCCTCAGTGTTGTCTCCGCACCTCGCTCAGCCAGTGAGCGGGAACCGGTCTGTATGTGGGATCCGAACCCTCGGACGGGAGTGCTGCCGCGCTTCCCAAGCGGCGCACTATCCAGTGCGCCACTGGGCCGGCCCTATAAATGTCTTTTTTACATTAAATGAGTTGAATAATTTTCCTTGGAAAAACTATTTCTTGGGGAAAATCCTGACATAACTTGATTTCATTTGTTTTTCAATTGTTCTGTAAAGCTAGTAGGTATTTATGAAGTATCCATGGTGTGACTTAATAACAAGATTATAAAATAAATGGTCCTACAGTTTGTGGGCTCAATTGTTATTTTTTTTTTGACAGCTTCTGCTGGGCCCTGATTACCCACTCCTTCCCTCACTGCTTCTACTACGTATTCAGTGTAAATTTTCTGTATCTCTCTACTTATTTGCTCTCTTCTGCTGCCTGGAGCCTTCCACATCTTCAGCCATATCATTCTTTCCCCTTCTCTGAGATCAGTCAGCCAGCAAGTATTTGTTATATTGTGCTGCAGCAGGCTTTGCAGGAATTGGGCTATAATTCCGAAAGGAATGGGGAAGATTTCGGTCCAAATTGCTCTGCATGCAACTAATATAGTAGTATCTTACACCAAAAAGCACTTAATGGTTTTGATGACAATAATAAACATATGTCTTAGGAAGGGATGGTATCTTTACTTCACCTTCTTTCTTTTAAACACAATTATCTTTAGACTATTCCAGAGAGAAAGTATATTCACATACTCTTATTATTAAAATATTTTATATTTTTAACCACAAGTTACCTCCTTGCCTTTGCTTCTTCCTATTAACCAAATCCAACTGCTTTAGGGTTTTCTCAAAGGCCCTATCTTCAATGTTATAAATTATTCATTTTACCATTCTACCATATTTATAGTGTACTTACTATATGAAACAAAATATAAAATTCTGTGATACTTTATAAAGGAAACACAAGACAGGGCCATTGTTGCTGAGGATTGGAAATAGTGATATTCAAATATCCACAAAGATTTCTATTTCAGTTCTTCAGAATTTCATCTCTGGTCTTTTAGCATATAGCCAACTTGCTTTATAACCTCCCCTTTCCTCTGTCCTAAATTCCAGAAAAATATCACATATACATTGGTAAAGGATCTTCTCTTTTCCTTCCTCTAATCATCTTGAGAGAAGTCTGCTTTCCTATATCTTTCTCCTGCAAGTAGGTAGCAATGACCATCACAGAAATTATAGCCAAGGCACCATGACTTGACTTTCTTAATCCCCGAAAAGGAGAAGCCCTTGACAGGTGCAGTAGGTCTGTCAAGTCAGGCTGACAACTACATTAGTGGTTCTAGTCAAAGCAACCTTCAGAAACAAGTTGAAGCTACTTTCTCACAGGAGCCAGTAAAAACATTTGGACCCCTGACTTCTAGTGTTCTTGGAATGACGTGAGAACCACAGAAAGTCTATGGGGCTCTCCAAAGTTTCGCTGGTAACATCAGTCAAATTTGTTGCATGAACTCTTATTTCAATTTCCACTTAAAAAAATGATTTGAAATTCATTGGAGTAGGTTATGCTCAGCAATGTGTAGTAACCTAGAGAGACCTGGGCTAAGTTGGGGCTCTCACTCCCCCAGCACCCAGCCTAGTGTGTGATTTTATGGTTATGAGTATGGGATGGAATTCCAATTGTACCGCTCATGTGTGATGTGACTACGGGCATGTTTCTTAGTTTTACTGCATTATCCTCACTTCCAGAAATGGGGAAATCACAGTAACCTACCAGGATCCCCAGGAATATGCACTGATATGTATATATAAATCCTCTTTACAGTTCCTGCAGTATGAGCAGGGCTCCATAAACTCCACACTGACTGTATTATCATCCTATGCACTACTAAAAGTACATAGCTCGAGACTTTCTCCTGACCCTGATTTTTGGAAAGCCAGTTTTATATCATGCTGGTAGTGACTGTTGCTTCAACAATTTACACAGCTTCCTAAAAATTGGTCTGGTCTGAACTACATTTTTCTCCTAAGCCTGAGTAAAGCAGGTGAGCAAACAAACGGGCAGGCAAAATACAGGAGTGACCTCTACTAGTACTTCTAAAATAAATTTGCCTTCAGCTTTCTAAATATACCTGAAGTCTACAGTTTTTTTCTTTTCTCTCGCTTGTGAGTTATCAAAACAATTTTTTTTCCTTACGTGAAAGATTTGCCACATTAAGAAATTTGCCTTCAGCTTTCTAAATATACCTGAAGTCTACAGTTTTTTTCTTTTCTCTCGCTTATGAGTTATCAAAACAATTTTTTTTCCTTACGTGAAAGATTTGCCACATTAAGCCATGATCTACTGCTGACGATGGAAACCAAGGCCAAGAGGCAGACTCATTAGAGTGAACCTAGAATGTGGTGAATGTGGCCGAAGCTTGCCAATGTGTGGCAGCTGCAAGGCCAGCAGGACAGAGCATGGTGGGAGAACAGCCAGGATTAGGTGGCAAGAAAAATTTCTTTCGCACCTAAGTTGTACTGTGCTAAAGAATGAGAAGTATGTGAAAAATCTCTGTATCTCACTGTGCTTTGATAACAAGATGAGGGGTGACGGAGATAGCTCGATGATACTTGAACAAATCAATTAATTCAATCTAACTTTCAAACACAGTACAAATAAAATTAAACTTGTAGAAATGTATAGCTAAATTTTCATCAGCATTTCTCAGTTGTATCTCTGTTTCTACCATATTTTGATACTATTTGGAGAGCCAGAAGAAGAAATTATCCTTTGGAACCATAAAGTTTTGAGTTAAATTGAAACTTAACAAGTGTGTAATTGGAATTTTTGACTAATGGCTAAGAGAACGCGTGTCACACACCACTCTGCTGCTATTGGCCTGAGAGGATTTGAGAAATGATAATGACTCTCGAGAGCAGACAGTTTTAAATGTTTAAAATTTAAAATCTTCCAGGGACTTCAGTTGATCTGGCATTTATACTGTTGCAAGTGTTGTGTAGAGTACTGTGGAAACTAAAGAAAATTATTCTTTTTAAGTTTTAAAGTTTTTTCTCATGAGATAAACTGAGCTGGTTAATGTTTGTCAGATCATGCTTTCTAGGTTATGTCATCCTGTTTCGTACTAGGGCCAAGCTCTTTCTTAAAAAATAGAAAAACTCTGATTTTTTTTTTCCTCTGGCTCGTGTTTTCTCTGACTTCTATAGGCAAGCTGTATCTCATGAAACATCCTCTTTAGTCTTCTCAAGGTCCTTTGAAATAAAGTTTCCCACAGTATGTGTGTATGTTTATAAATGAGTGTGTATGTTTATGTTTCTCTTCCCATAAAGAGAGAATTCTGGACGCTTTACCCCTCGTTGGCCACTAGAAAACATTCCATGCCACATATGGACTTTGGAAAGAATATTCCAGAAGGCATTCAGCTGGGTCATATACCACCACAGCTGGTTCACACAGCAGGATTTGTTGAAGAGGCCTTGTTCAAAGAAAAGGTGCTATGTCACGTGATTCATGAAATTTGCACCTTCTCTTAAAACCTGTAGCCCCTCTTGGAACTTGCTGACCATATAAGAAAACTCTGTGGGGTCAGGGTAAAATGAGAGGATATAGAAGGGAAGATTTAATATATGTGGAAAAGTCCAAAAACAATGTAAACTCTTTGTGAGTGCTGTGCTTAGCTTTTAGAATATTGAAATGAAGAAATGTGTTTGTGAAGAAGAATTTCTTCCATGTGTTTCCATATGCATATTTTTTTCTCTTGGGGAATACTTGTTCAAACAAAAAAGTATCTAAGAAAGTCATAAACTTGTCTTTTGATATTTCCTCTCCAGGAAAAAATAATTCTAACCTCATCTTTTGATAAGTTGTAGAGCAAGATTAAAGGATTCAATTTTCTGATTGAAACACAGTTCTACAGTGAAGAATCAGAAACAGAAACAATGGAATCTCTATAATATCAACGGCTAGCAAGAGACTTACTTATCCAGATGACCATCTCAACTTGAAAAAGTGTGTGTTACAGCACAGGGAACAGTTATTATTTTTAAAATTCTTCCTTCAAAGAGGACTTTATTCCCACTTATTGTTTTGAAAATTTTGAAGTGTACGAATAGTTGAAAGGAACATAGCAACCTATACCCCCCACCTAGATTCAACAATTTAAACATTTTGCCACAAATACTTTATCTCTTTCTCTTTTTGCATACTATTTTGCTCCCCCCGAACCATTTGAGAGTAAATTGTAGACATGGTGATATTAAAAGCAGCACCATTTAGGAATAAGGACATTTTCTTATGTATTTATAAGAGCAAAATCATACCCAAGAAAATTAATATTAATTTCTTCATATAATCTAACTTATTAGAATCCATGTTAGAATGTCTTTAATTGCCTGCAAAGTGTCTTTAGTAGTCCTTTAAAAAAAGTCAGCATCCAACCAGGTTAAATATAGCATTTAATCTAGAGCATTTTCTTCACCCTTTTCCGTTTCCTATGATATTGCCTCTTTTTTGGAGTCCAGGCAAGTTTTCTATGGAATATATCACATTCTGGAACCAGTAATAATTTTGATATGCTTTTTGATAATTTAGAGTCACAAAAGAAGAACCCTAAGAACTTAGTTTGGTATATTAGTAAGGAGATAGTTATTAACATAGAAACCCCAGGAGATTTAGGTTAGTCAGAAGGAATTTGGCAGGATGCACAATAGTATTTTGATATCACAATGTTTCTAAGTTTACTGGTTTTTATATATTCTAAAATCAAAAGAAAGGGAAGTAATTTCTTTAACATTCCTCAGTGGGTATGTTTAGCAAATGATTGGGAATGTTGGTTTGAGGCATACAAGAAAAATTATGAAGGAAAACAGTTATCTGCATGATAGTGTGGATGGAGATCTGTAGGGACAGGGAATTTCACCTTTTCATATGTACAGGCTCATATTTTTTATTTTTTGGAAAAATATGTATGAAAAGTCAAGTGAGAAAAACAGTTATGTTAATGGTTTTTTGATCTGTTTTAAATCCTTTTATGCTCAAATATGGAAGTCTATAAAATTACATGTGTGTATATATGTAAATAGATAGGAAGAGTCTTCAAAGAAGTTCATGGAAATATTTATATTATCTTTTAACTCTATTTTTTCACGAACTTTTTAAGTATCCTCGTGTGTATGTGTATTATATATTCAATGACTTTAGATCTGAACACCTTCAAGACTAGCATTACTGTTATGATACTAAAAACATGTCTTTTTTATTTCAGGTATTTTATATTTAAGTGAAAGATGATTTGTAAGTAACATTGGCAGTATTCAACTAATCTCATGATATAAAAAATCAATTAAACAAAAAGTTGTTTTTTTGAGAATATAAATAAAATAGACAAACCATTAGCTTGGTTAACAAAAAAAAAAAAAAAAAAAAAAAAAAAAAAAAAAGAGAGAGAGAGAGAGAGGGAGAGAAGGACCAAGTAATAAAACTTATAAATGAAAAGGGAGACATTACAACTGATACCAGAGAAATACAAAGACTCATTAGAGACTATTATAAACAACTGTATGCCAACAAATATGAAAACCTGGAGGAAATGGATAAACTTTTGGACACATACAAACTACTGAGGCTGAACCAAGAAGAAACAGAAAACCTGAACAGACCAATAACAAGCAGCAAGATTGAAACAGGAATCAGCAATCTTCCAACAAAGAAAATCCCAGGACTGGATGGCTTTACTGCTGAATTCTATTAAACCTTTAAAGAAGAATTAATACCAATTCTTTTCAAACTATTCCAAATAATTGAAACAGAAGCCATTCTACCAAACTCATTATATAAGTCCAGCATCACCCTGATACCAAAACCATACAAAGATACAACAAAAAAAGAAAATTACAGGGCCAGCCCAGTGGCGCACTCGGTAGAGTGCAGTGCTTGGGAGTGTGGCGGTGCTCCCACCGAGGGTTCGGATCCCATATAGAGACCGGTCGGCTCACTGGTTGAGCATGGTGCGGGCGCGACACCAAGGGTTGCGATCCCGTTGCCGGTCATGGTGCGGGCGCGACACTGAGGGTTGCGATCCTGTTACCGGTCACGAAAAAAGACAAAAAGGAAAAAAAAAAAAAAGAAAAAAAGAAAATTACCAGTCAATATCCTTGATGAACATAGATGTAAACATCCTCAACCAAATATTAGCAGTCAGAGTACAGCAACACATAAAAGAAAATGATACACGACAATCAAATGTGATTCATCCCAGGTCGTCAATAATGGCTCAACATACACAAGTCAATAAATGTGATATACCACATCAATAAAACCAAGGACATAATCAATCATATGATTATCTCAATAGATGCAGAAAAAGCATTTGACAAGATTCAACTTTGCTTCGTGATACTTTCAGCAAATTACGTATAGAAGGAAATTATTTAACACAATAAAAACCATATATGACAAACCAATCACTATTATCATCTTGAGAACAGGAACAAGACAAGGATGTCCACTCTCACCACTCCTATTTAACATAGCATTTATTGGAAGTACTAGCCAGAGCATTTAGGCAAGAGAAAGAAATAAAGGGCATCTGGATTGGAAAGGACAAAGTCAAACTGTCTCTGTTTGCATATGACATGATCCTATATATTGAAAAACCTAAACACTACAAAAAATCTCTTGGAGCTAATTAACAATTTCAGTAATGTTGCAGAATAAAAAATCAACACTCCCAAATAAGTAGCATTTCTTTACTGCAATAATGAACTAGCAGAAAAAGAAATGAAGAAAGCAAGCCCATTTACAATAGTCACCAAAAAATAAAATACCTAGGAATCAATTTAACCAAGGAGGTGAAAGATCTCTACAATGAGAACTACAAAACCCTATTGAATGAAATTAAAGAAGACAAAAAGGCAGAAAGACATACCATGCTCTTGGATAGGAGGAATTAATATCAAGAAAATGTCTATTCTACCTAAAGCAATCTACATATTCAGTGCAATCCCCATCAAAATACCAATGACATTCTTCACCGAAATAGAAAAAATAATCCTGACATTCATATAGAACAACAAAAGACCCTGAATAGCCAAAGCAATCCTGAGGGGGAGAAAAAAAAGCCAGAGGCATAACACCACCTGACTTCAAATTATATTACAAAGCCATTTTAACCAAAACAGCATGGTACTGGCATAAAAACAGAAACTTGGACAAATGGAACAGAATAGAAAACCCAGGAATCAATCCTCATACTTACAGCCAACCGATCTTTGACAAAGTTGACAAGAACATACATTGGGGAAAAGACTGCATCTTCAATAAATGGTGCCGGGATAATTGGACATCCGTATTTAGAAGAATGAAACTAGATGTGTACCTTTCATCATATACCAAAATCAACTCAGAATGGATTAGGGACTTAAGTATAAGACCCAAAACAATATAATTACTAATAGAAAACATGGGGAAACACTTCAGGAAGTAGGACTGTGTAAAGACTTTAGTAGTAAGACCTAAAAACACAAGCAACAAAAGAAAAAAATAAACAAATGAGATTATATCAAACTAAAAACTTCTGCACAGGAAAGGAAATAATCACCAGAGTGGAAAGACAACCTACAGAATGGGAGAAAACATTTGCAAAGTATACATCTGACAAGATATTAATATCTAGAATATATAAGAAAATCAAACAACTTCATGGTAAAAAAACAAATAATCCAATTAAAAAATGGGCAAAGGAGATGAATAGACATTTTTTCAAAGGAGGACATATAGATGGCCAACAGATTTATGAAAAAATTCTCAACATCACTAATCATCAGGGAAAAACAAATTAAAACCATATTGAGATATCATCTCATTCCAGTGAGACTAGCCATTATTAAAAAGACCAAGAATAACAAATGCTGATGAGGATGCAGGGACAGGGGAACTCTTCAACACTGTTGGTGGGACTGTAAATTGGTACAGCCGTTATGGAAAATGGTATGGAGGTTTCTCAAACAATTACAGATAGAACTCCCATGTGATACAGCAATCCCACTATGAGTATATGTCCAAAGGAATGGAAATCATCATGTCAGAGGGATACCTGTGCTCCCATGTTCATCACAGCTCTATTTACAGTAGCCAAAATATGGAATCAACTTAAATGTCCATCAATGGACAGTTGGATAAGGAAAATGTGGTATATATACACAATGGGATACTCATCCACAAAAAAGAATGAAATTCTGCCATTTGTAGCAACACTGATGAGCGTGGAGAAAATTATGTTTAGTGAAATAAGCTGGACAGAAAGAAAAATACCACATGTTCTCACTCATAACTGGGTGCTAAGAAAGAAGGAAAGAAAGAAAGAGGTAGATTGTAAGAAAGAAAGAAAGAGAAGGAAAGAAAGAAAAGATTACAGTAATACACTGAACTTTCAGAAGGAGAGAACAAACCTAAGGGTACTAGAGATAGGGCATTGGAGGAGTGTGGGGGGTTAGGGAGTGATTAGTTGGGTAAGGGGCATAAAGAATAATTACAATTTGTAATAATGAATATGCTAATTAAAAAAACCAAATAATCTCTTTAGTTCCCTTTTTTATTTTTTTGTTTGTTTTTGTTTGTGTTTTGTCAGTTGGCTGGTATGGGGATCCAAACCCATGACCTAGGTATTCCCAGCATCATGCTCTCCAAATGAGATAACCGGCCAGCCAGTTCTCTCTTTTACTTATCAATGGAATTTTAAAGCACCTAAAATATAGCAGAGAGTGTACTAGGGGCTGGGATGCCAAGATGAACATTATCCCTTTCCTTGAGGAAGCATAGTCTAGTGGGAGGAGGCAGAGATGTACAAAGTTACAACAGTGTGAGACCTGCTATAATAAAGGTATATACAAGATTCTGTGTGCTTGACCCACAGTGGCCACTCAATGTATATTTGTTGAATAAGTGGGTGAATGAAGAAATCACAGAGTAGAAATCACCTAGTAGAATATATGGGGAGATGGAAAAGATTGCAAAAAGGAGGTGAAGTTTGGGCTGTGTCTGAAAGGATATACTGGAGTTTTCCAAGAGGATAAGGATGGTTGAATATTCCAAGCAGCTTGGACAATCATGGAAACAAGAATATGGGACCATGCATAGTACAATTTGGCCCAGTCCCAGGGTTCACATGAGGTGGTGGGTGGGGATATGGTTGAAAAGCGGAGTCAGAGCATAGAAAATGAAGGTATTTGCAGCATTTCTAGAAATTTCCAACTCTACTCTGGAAATGATCGGGAGACACTGAATGATATCGAGCAGAGGATTGATGTACTTAGACTTTTTTGTTTAGAAAAACTTTCTGCTGGTGGTATGGAGAATGAGTCAAAGGGAGAAGACAGTCTGGTTGGTAAGTGATTATAACAGTCCAGGGAAAAGATAATGAATAGATCAGTGACAGTAGGAGTGGAGATGAGTCCAGATTCAAGAGTTATTGGGCCTGCTAGCCAGTTGTTATTGTAGCTATTAAATAAAATGTTGTATGTGCATTCAAGAACTCAGAACTCTGATGAACTTATATAAGGGTTTGAAACAAAACTTTCTCCAGTATTATCTCAGTTATTAGCTACTCTACAGTTTGAGTTTAACTTATATAAGCAAAGGAATCACATTACTGTCTTCACTTTTTTTCCCTTTTCAATTTTTCAGGTTTTTTTTATTGAGATATAATTTACATACCATATGATTCATCCATTGAAAGCGTACAGTTCAATAGTTTCTTAGTATAATCACAGAGTTGTGCAATCATTACTGCAACAAATTTTAGAATATTTAAATCACTCCAAAAAGAAACTTTGTACCTGTCAGCAGTCACTCCCATTCACCCTTTTCTCCAGTCCCTGGAAATCACTAATCTACTCTCTATCTCTGAGGATTAGGTAGGAAATTACTTATTACATGAGCTCAAAGGCCATGTTCTTGACTACTGTTTGAGAATACAAAGCCCTCTATTTTTTTTAATTCCTGAGTAACTTTCCAATTTCATTTTACATACCACTTCTCATAATCCTCACATTCTCCTTAATTTATAATGCCTCACGTATCCTTTGGCTACTCACTTCATCTTTTGAAGAATTAAAGAAAACTCATGAAAATATATTTATTTCAAGAAATGTGGTATATCTACACAATGGAATACTACTCAGCTATAAAAACTAATGAAATACTGCCATTTGCAACAACATGGATGGACCTTGAGAGAATAATATTGAGTGAAACGAGTCAGGCAGAGAAAAAGAAATTCCACATGTTCTCACTCATTGGTGGGAGCGAAAAAAAAAAAAAGAAAAAAGAAAAACAAACAAACTAATTCACCCACATACACACACACAAAAAACCTGGGGGTGGGTGGGGAAGAAGATATAACAACTATACCTTTTTGAAGTTGTTACAACAAGCAAACGGAAAGGACATTCTTGGGGGGAGGGGAGAGAGGGAGGAGGGAGGGAGGTGTCAGTGATGGGCCATAATAATCATATACAGTGTATATTGACAAAATAAAAAAAAAAAAAAAAGAAAGAAATAGATGCGAGGACGTGAACTGGCTGTGGCAATGAAATAAAAAAGCCAAACTGAAAAAAAATATATATATATATGAATATGTAATATTAAGACATATAAATGTGACATGAATTGTAAATAACAAATATTTGTATAAATGATATTATAAATATATAACAATTTAATATAGTGTACATATAATTATATATTTAAATTCAATAAATAGATTATGTAAACATTTATATTAGATATAAATAAAATTTAAAACTTTTAATAAGTTTTTTTCAAAGAGGAAATCTCAGGGAAATAAAAAAAATACTTTGTATTGAATGAAAACAAAAGTACAACATATCAAAATTTGTTGGAGACAGCTAAGCAGTGCTGAGGGAGATTTTTTTTTTTTTTTTTTTTTTTTTTTTT
>NW_007726828.1:29507-45168 GCF_000696425.1 Galeopterus variegatus
AAAAAGGGTTAATTAAAAAAAAAAAAAAAAAAAAAAAAAGAGAGATGGTAGGGCGAAGAATCTCTTTGTTTTCTCATCCTTCCAATGGGGTTGGGGGTATAATCCATCATGAAAGTGGGTCAGGATGACTCCTGTTTTATCATTCAACCAAATGGGTAAGACTTGTTACTTGAAAAATATAGATATTTAAATAATTATGATTATAGAAATCATATTTATTATTGCCTCTCAGTGTTGTAGGAGAAACATGATAATTCGACTAATTTTAAACCAAGTATGATTTATGGAGTTAGGATATAGTTAGGATATATATCTGTGCATTGGTACGTGTGCTGGAAAACTTCGTAGACAGTTAGGCAGTGAAGTGACTCTAGGAAAGACTTTGTTGCCCACTGCCCAGCCACCCTAAATATGCCTTCCCCCCTTCTGCAATATTCTAAATCTTCCTTGAGTTATTTTGGATAAGCAAAGTGTAGTTTTAGGGAATAAGATAGCTTTTCAAACGATTATGAATTTAAATTTAATGAGCACATGTGGAAAGTAATCTTTTCAAATATTGTAAAAGAAGAAAGTATGCCTGAATGCCTAAGAATGTAAGACTTTACTTGAGGGCAACAGCCATAATGTGATTATGAATTTAAATTTAACGAGCACATGTGGAAAGTAATCTTTTCAAATATTGGAAAGGAAGAAAGTATGCCTGAATGCCTAAGAATGTAAGACTTTACTTGAGGGCAACAGCCATAATGCCCTAGTTGAAAGTGATTTGATGAAACCCCCAGTGTGGGGAAGCTTTACCAAGAAAAACCTAAAATGTAGGTCTGGAAGGAAGTTATTTCATATCGCCCTAGTTGAAAGTGATTTGATGAAACCCCCAGTGTGGGGAAGCTTTACCAAGAAAAACCTAAAATGTAGGTCTGGAAGGAAGTTATTTCATATCATCCATTGCCTCAGGCATGTCTGTGTCTTAACCACCCAAGTACCATGACTCTGTTCTCTTTGTGAGGAAGTCTTCATATATGTGTGTGCCGTAACTACCATCCTTGCTTCAGTGTCTTATGAAACAAACTGACTAACATCAATCCATACTTGTTAGTTTATGAGCATTTTGTTATTTACTCTTCCCTAAATGTAGGAAATGACCATAGCCAGGGAAAATACAGTCTATGAGATGAGATGTTACAGAAGAACAAAGAAGTTGGATCAAGTGTCTGTACCACATGAACAAAAACAGCAGCAATAGCAGAAGCCACTGATATTTATTCAACACTGCTACTTATATTTAATCCTCATAAGTCCTAGATGAAATAAATCCCATTATTATCCTAATTTTACAAATGAAGAAACTATAGCTTAGAGAGTTTAAGTGACTTGGCTAAGATCAAATCACCACTAAGTTACAAAGATGAGTATCTAATTTGGGTATATTTGATTCCAGATCCCATCTTCTTGACTACTCTACATGTGTGTGCATCCTTTCCTAACAACTGTGCAACATGATTATAAGATAAAATTTTGTAAATTTTTGCCCATGTAACCTGGAAAAATGATAGTTAAAACATGACATAAAATAATTTTGATTTATTTGAGTAGCTGTTAATGTCACCTAGCAAAAAGTTGAAAAGTGTGTGTCGGGGGAATGATGCCAAAGCATAGAATTGGCTTTGGTTCTTTCTTTCTTTTTTTTTTTTAGATGTCAAAGTTAAGTTGTTATTTGTCTAAAATAATCTGTTATAACTATAACATGTTTTTTTTGTAAGCGTCGTGGAAACCATGACACAGAAACATTTAAGAGACATACTAAAAATAAACAGCGAGCAATCAAAATACACTGCTAGGGAAAACCATTCAATCATGAAGGAAGTCAGGAAGATCAGAAGAAGAAAAAAAAAAAAGGATCAACAAAACAACCAAGAAAAAAAGTAACAAAATGGCAGTAACAAGTCCCTATTAACTAAATGTAAATAGATTAAATGCCCCAGTTAGGCACAGAGTGGCTCAATAGTTTATAAAACACTAACCAATAATATGCTGCCTACAAGAAACTCAACTCACCTGTAAAGGCACACACTAACTGAAAGTGAAGGGATGGAAAAAGATATTTCATGTAATGGAAACTAAAAAAAAGAGCAGGAGTAGCTAAACTTATATCAGATAAAATATACTTCAAGCCAAAGAAAGTAAAAAAAGATAAGAAAGGTCATTATGTAATGATAAAGGGATCAATTCAACAGGAGGATATAATGATTCTAAATATAAGTGTGCCCAACTCTGGAGCACCCAGTTATATAAAGTAATTACTATTAGATCTGACGGGAGAAATAGACTCCAACACAATAATAGTTGGGGACTTTAATAACACCCCCTTTCAGCAAAGAAAACAGTTCTAAGAGGGAAGTTTATAGCAATAAATACCTACATCAAAAAAGAAGAAAGACTTCAAATAAACAACCTAATATTACACCTCAAGGAACTGGAAAAACAAGAACAAATCCCAAATGAGTAGAAGGTGAGAAATAACAAAGATCAGAGCAGAGATAAATGAATTAGAGATTAAGAAAGATACAAAAGATTGATGAAACAATTGTTTTTTCAAAAAGATAAAAAGAAGATAAACAAAACTGATAAATCCTTAGCTAGACTAATGAGGAAAAAAGAGAAAGACTAATAAAATCAGAAATGGAAAAGGAGACATTACAACTGATATCATAGAAACACAAAGGATCATAACAGATTGCTACAAACAACTGCATGTGAACAAACTGGAAAACCTAGAAGAAATGGATAAATTCCTAGACACATAGAGCTTATCAAGGTTGAATTATGAAGAACTAGAAAATCTAAACAGACCAATAATGAGTAATGAGATTGAAGCAGTAATAAAAAGTCTCCCAACAAACAAAACCACAGGACCAAACAGCTTTTCTGCCAAATTCTACCAATTTGAAGAGCTAATACCAATTCTTCTCAAATTCTTAAGAAAAAATGAAGAGGAGGGAATACTTCCAAATTCATTTTATGAGACCAACATTAGCCTTATACCAAAACTGGAAAAAGATTAAACAAAAATATAAAACTATGGACCAATATTCCTAACAAACACAGATGCAAAGATCTTCAACAAAATACTGGCAACCAAGAATTCAACAACACATTAAAAAGATCATTCACCATGATCAAGTGGGATTCATCATTGGGATTCAAGGATGGTTCAAAATATGCAAATCAACAAACTTTTGATACATCAATCACATCAACAGAACGAAGGAAAAAATGATCATTTCAATAGATGTAGAAAAAGCATTTGATAAAATTCAATACCATTTGTGATAAAAACACTCACAAACTAGGTATAGAAGGAATGTACCTCAACAGTCCATATATAACAGTCCCACAGCTAATATCATACTGAATGGACAAAAATTGGAGTTTTTTTCTCTAAGATCTGGAGCAAGACAAGACTTTCTGGGCAAGACTTTCCCCACTTTTATTTAACATAGTAGTAGAAGTCTAGCCAGTGCAATAAAGCAAGAGAAAGCAATAAAGGGCATTCAAATCAGAAAGGAGGAAGTAAAAATATCCCTATTTGCTGATTACATGATCCTATACAAACCCTAAAGACTCCACCAAAAAATTACTAGAATTAGTAAATGAATTTAATGTAGTGGCAGGATACAAAATCAATGCACAAAATCATTAGCCTTCCTATATGCCAATAATGAAATAGCTGAAGAAGAAAGCAAGAAAGTAATCCCATTCACAATAGCTACCAAAAAAAAAAAAAATGAAATTCCCAAGAGCAAATTTGTCCAAGGAGGTGAAAGCCCTCTACAATGAAAACTATAAAACACTGGTGAAAAAAACTGAAGAGGACACAAATGAATGGAAAGATATACCATATTCTTGGGTTGGAAGAATTAGCACCATCAAAATGTCAATATTACCCAAAGCAATGTATGCTTTCAATGCGATCCCTTCAAAATACCAACAACATTCTTCACTTCACAGAAATAGAAAAAATGATCTTAAAGTTTGTATGGAGGGGCCGGCCCGGTGGCGCACTGCTACAGTGCGCCGCTTGGGAGCGCCCACACACTTATAGCCACCTCATTTTTGACAAAGGTGGAAATAATAAATATTGGGGAAATAACAGCCTCTTCGATAAATGGTGCTAGGAAAACTGTATATTCACATACAGAAGATTGAAACTAGACCCCTATCTCTTGTCATGCTCAAAAATTGACTCAAAATGGATTAAAGACCTGGATTTAAGAACCAAAACTAATAAACTACTAGAAGAAAATAGGGAAACTACGCAAAATAGGTGTGGGCAGCACATTTTTGAACAAGACCACAAAGGCACAGGCAACTAAAGCAAAGATACACAAATGGGACATCAAACTAAAATGCTTCTGTACAGCAAGGACCCTATCAATAAAGTGGAGAGACCACCTACAGAATAAGAGAAAGTGTTTGCAAACTATCCATCAGACAAGAGGCTAATATCCAGAACATATAAGGAACTCAAACAACTCAGCAAAAAATCAAATAACCCAATTAAAAAATGGGCAGAAGACCTGAACCGACATTTCTCAAAAGAAGACATGCAAATGGCCAACAGGCACATGAAATAATGCTCAATATCACTCATTATCAGGGAAATGCAAATTAAAACCACAAGGAGATATTATCTCACTCCAGCTAGAATGGCTATTGTAAACGAGACAGAAAATAACAAATGCTGGTTAGGATACGGAAGAAAGAAAACCCTCCTGCATTGTTGGTGGGGATGTAAATTGAGACAGCCATTGTGAAAAATAGTATGGAAGTTCCTCAGAAAACTAAAATTAGATCTACCTTATGATCCAACTATCCCACTACTGGGTCTATATCCAAAGGAAATGAAATCCATATATCAAAAAGACACCCGCGCTCCCATGTTAATTGCAATGCTGTTCACAATAGCCAAGAGATGGAATCAACCTAAAGCCCATCAATGAATGAATGTGTAAAACAACTGTGGCATATATATGCAATGGAATACCATTTAGCTATGGAAAGAAATGATATCCTATTATTTGCATCAACATAGATGGAACTCGAAACCATCATGTTAAGTGAAGTCAGGTACAAAAAGACAAACACTGCATGTTCTCAGTCATATGTGGAATCTTAAAAAAAAGGTTCTCATTGAAGTAGAGAGTGGAATAATGGTTATTAGAGGCTGGGAGAGGAGGAGGTTTGTGTGGAGAAGGGGTGGATTAACGGGTACAAAACTATGCTATCTACTGTAAGTGAATCACTGTGAAGTATATACATGTACTGAAACAACACACTGTACCCCGCCAAATAACTATAAATAAAATTGAATAATAAATACAAAAGCAAAAAAAATTTTTTTGAGTGTCAGGCATTCTTCTAAATGCTGGAGATATGGCCCCTTGTCTTAATAGACAGATGATAAAGAAATGTGTGTGTGTGTATGTACATATGTGTGTACAGTATATTAGATGGTGATAAATTCTACAGAAAAATAAAGCAAGATAAGTAGAGAGCAGTTCCTTTTCACACAGTGTGATTAGGGAAGACCTTGCTGCTAAAGTAGCATTTGAGCAGAATCCTGAAGGAAGTTAGCAAGCCAGTCATATGGGTATTGGGGGCACAAGTACTAGGCAGTGGAACAACAAGAGCAAAATCTCTAAAGGGGAAATTTTCTTGCAAGGAACAGGAGAAACCAGAATGAATGATGGTGGAGGATGGAAGGGGGTGGAGGGAGAGTAGTTAAGAAATGCATGTTAGAAGATTTAAGTTGGAGACATATCAGTTGTTGGATCTTAGCTTACAACACAGATAATGTGAGTTGCTAGAATCCAAAGTTATGTCTGGGAAGAATAAGTTTACTTTACTTAATAATTTTACAAAATAGAAGATGTTTTAACTCATTATGTTAGGTAAAATTTAAAAGAAATAATAAGAACTAAATGATAGGGAGAAAATGACCTGATTTTGGAGCAAGAAAAAAGTTCAGATGAAAAAATGAATATTCCAGTGACATTTTACTACTAGTTTTGATGAGACTGTGCATAGAACAATATCAAATCGAAGGGAAATGGAGAATAGACATGCAAAAGTAATAATAGATAAGAAAGGAAGGAAATTATTTAAAAATTATGGGGAGACAAACTGGAAAACACAGAAGTTGGTTTAATTGATGGTAGCTCAAAGGTTTCATGTGAGTGACATTTCTGTTTTTAGGTAGGACTCCATTTAGGTCAGGAGAATTTCCCTCTGTATCTTGCTCAATCTTACCTATATAAGTTATATTCAACAGATTTTTTTAAATGACATTTCTTTCTTTTTTTTTTGTTATTCCAATTTTCTGTGATTAGTTTTAGGCTTGCCCACATACGTTTGCTTCTATCGCCACCGCCGTCACTGTCCCCTGTCGTACGTGGTTTTTCTGTAAGTGTAGTTGAGGCAATCCTAGAAATATCAGCTGGTGTTCTCATATCATTAAATTCCAGAAATTGAAAAAGAAAAATCCTGGGAACTGAAAGGAGAGAGAAATATGTGAAGGGAGAAAAATCTTTGCTGCCTGGAGTAAATTTGAGTAACTATCCTCTAGGGTTGACCAGTTTTGACAAAAGAGTCAACATAATATGGTAGAAAGAATTCTAAAATAGCCCTCAGGGTCTCTAACCCCTGAATTCTGTGAAAAAGAAGAAGCTCTCTGGAGCTTCCAGGTAAGAGCCCGGCCTGGCTAACAACTCGATTTTGGCCTTATCATGCCCTAAGCAGAGAACCTATTCATGCCTGCTGGACTTCTGATCTATACAACTGTGACCTAAAATTGGGTGTTGTTTTAAGCCACATAAGATTGTGGTAGTTTGTTTTACAGCAATAGGAAACACAATATTCACGTTTTTCTGTAGCCTGATTTTTTTCACATAACAATTTATCTTAAGATTTTTATATATCAATTGTTGAAGTACCATCTCATTATTTTTGATGATTACTTTGTATTCCATTATATAGATGTGTCATACTTTATGGAATCAGTTTCTTGTTCATAGAGAGATGGATTATTTCCAGTTGTTTGCTGTTATAAGCAATTGCTGCCAAGAACAAGCTTGTAAATCATTTTGCACATGCACAACAATATAACAATATATTGTATTCTTGAAAGATGCTGATAGTGGACGTTAAGTGTTCTCACCACCAAAATGGTAAGTGTGAGGTAATCCATATGTTAATTAGCTAGATTTAGTCATCCCACAATGTATATGTACTTCAAAGCATCACATTGTACGTAATAGACACGTACAAATTTTATCTGTCAATTAAAAAAAAAACAGCTATAGGATAAAAATCTTAGTGGAGGGATTGTTGGGTCAAACAGCTATGCATTGGAAATTTTAATAAACTGCTCCTCAATTTAGTTGTACGTAATAGACACGTACAAATTTTATCTGTCAATTAAAAAAAAAACAGCTGTAGGATAAAAATCTTAGCGGAGGGATTGTTGGGTCAAACAGCTATGCATTGGAAATTTTAATAAACTGCTCCTCAATTTACACTCCTACCATCTATGGATGAGATTGTCTGTGGAACCTGAGCATGTAGAATTTTGGGGCCTTCTTTACAGAAGAGAATGCAAAAGTAGAAACACAAAATTAGTATGGAAGTACATATTTATTTAGAATGAGAAAGCAAACCAGAACATATCAAACCTCATATCAACTCCACAATTTATGCTTCCATTGCCAGGTGCTTAAACAAGCTTAAATGGCACTAGAGTTTTCCGCCCTTCCTCTTTGTCCTATAGCACTAGGTGAGTTAGATGTAAGCCATAGGAATATTCCTGGAAATCATTCCTATGCTGGGAAGGCTAGCAAAACTTAACTGTGCATAAAAGTAGCTATACCATACGCAGAAGTAACTAAATGCAAATTAATTAATCTGCAACCCAACTTTCCCTTAGCTGCATTCCAAAAATGCCCACCACTTCATGGATAAGAGGAGCACTGTGTTGCAGTGGAAAGAGACAGCTATTTTTATCAATAACACAATAGCTTACAAAATACATTCTTCAAATGCTGCAAAAGCTTACGACCATGTGAACACCTTTCTAGAGCCATTCCAAGACCTTAGAAGGTGCCCCTGCAAATGAGGGGCCCTGAAACTTAATCTTTATTAGCTTCACCATAAATCTGCCTCGGGGGCACATTTCTCTACATCCCCGTCAGTCAAGTGTATTATTAAACTTGGATCTTTGGCAGATCCAGTGTTCTCAAAATTATTTGTTCAATAATTTGTTTTTCTTCCACCTAAGTCTCATTTGTATTTGTCTGTATTTCAACTTTCTATACTATATCATTGGACTGTCGGTGTATTTACGTGTCAGTTCCACACTGTTTTAATTAGAGACTTTATAATCTGTTTTAATACCTGGTAGGACTGTTGTTTCTTTTCTTGTTCTTGAGATTTTTCTTGGTTATTCCAGTTTGCTTTGTTAACTAGAATTTTTACTGAGATTGTGTTACATATATAAATTACTTGAGGAGCAGTACCTCTTTGTTATATTGGTATGTATTTCCATTTGTTCCAATTGTTTTGGTGTCCTTTAGGAATATTTTAAAGTTTTCTTTACAAAGATGTTATATGTTATTTTCAGATAGTTAATTCTTTGTTGTAAGTGGAGTAATTTCTTTCATTATATTTTCTGATAGATATATATGAAAACTATTGATTTCTACTTATAAAGTTGTTTCATATTTCTCTAATTTTAAACATTTTTTGTAGCAGCATTTTAGCTGATTTTTCCAGGTACACTATCTGCAGAGTGATAATTTTAGCTCTTAACTTTTTTTTCATACCTCTTATCCAATTGTATCTTCTTGTACCTCCCATAAAATGTTAAATAATAATAGTAATATGGGAACCCTTGCCTTACTCCTGATTTTAGTGGGAATTTTTCTAGCCTTCCTCTATTAAGCATAATCCTGATTTTTGGACTGATATATGAGGAAAATACCTGTATTTAAATTGTCTATTGCTGCATGACAAGCTACACCAAAATTTAATGACTTACAATGACAATTTTATTATTTTATTATCTCTCATCCTTCTGTGGGTCAACTATGCTCAGCTGGACAGTTTTTCTGCTTCATAATATATCAGCATGGGATGAAGTTGTCTGGGGGCTTGACTGAGTTGGACTAGCCAAGATAGGTCACTCACGTGTGGCAGTTGGTGTTGACTGTTCTCTGGTTGCTCAGCTGAGACTGCTAAGCACTGTATTGCAGTTCTTCTTTTGTTGGTCTTTCCATATGGCTTCAATTTGAGAGTTGACAGCTGTATTCTAAGCAGAAGGAAAGCCTGAGCTCAGAAGTGCCAAAAATCAATTTCTCTGCATTCTCTTAGTCAAGATGGTTATAGGACCAGCCCAGATTCGAAGCTTGGAGAATAAACTCCAGCTCTTGATGGTGGAACTACATGTGTAGTGGGAGGGAAGGAACTGACAATGGTCACCTTTGAGGTTGTCATACCAGCATTTCCCTGTTTTGTTGTTTTTATTGTTTAAATCAAAATTTAATGATTCATTTTTGTAATGCTTTTTCAATCTCCATGAAGATGATCATTTTATCTTTCCCCTGAGACCTACTAATGTGATGAATTTAATTAATAGATTTTCTAATATTAAATTATCCTTAAATGCTTGGAATAAGTCTTTCTTGCATGTGGCTACTGAATTCTGTTTGCCAGTCCTTTATGTAAGAGTTTTACATTGATATTTCTAAAATGAGATTATCCTATAGGTTTCTTTTAGTTGAATCTTTCTTGGGCTTGGTATTATGCTTCTTTCATAGAAGTAATTTCTAACTTTTCCTTCTTTTATGATGCTCTAGAACAGTTCAAATATCATAGGTATGGTTTGGTAGAATTTTTCTACAAAATCATCTGGGTCTGGTATTTCCATTTGTAGGATTTTCCTACAAAACCCTCTGGGCTTGGTACTTTTCTTTTTTTTGTTGTTGTTTAGGGTTACCCCTTTAACAACTTTCTCTGTTTCTTTTCTGGGAATACTTTTGTTTAGATTTTCTCTCTCCTTCCACCTGATGTACCATAGACTGAGAGAAATGAATTAAAGATTCCTTTTATTAATGTGTTATTGTCTATTCATCTTTTTGTATTTTCCAGGTTTTGCTTTTTTGACTATTAATACTATTTTACATTTATTGTGTATTGATAATTATATTCTCACTATGTTTTGAACCTTTTAGTATTACAAAGTGGCTTTTTCTCTTTTGGTACGTGTTGACCTGAGTTTCACTGTGTTTAATATTATAGTCAAGACCCTGCTTTCTTTTTATTTGCATTTATCCTGTGAATTTTTACCTGTCCTTAAAAAAGGTCTTTCTGAATCACTTTGTTTTGGTTATGCCTTTTGTATACAGCATGGAATTGGGTTTTGCTTTGCAATTGAATCAGAAATCCTTTTAAAAGATAAGTTGATTTAGGCCATTTACATTTATTGATATGACAGTTATGATTGGTCTTAATCCTGTCGTTTATTTCATATTATATATTGTATATTCAGAATACAATATTCTAGTATGTATAGTACTGATATTTAGGAATGTTCATATTTTTGTACTAGAGTTACTTTATCATTGTTAATTTTGTATAATAACCATTTTTTCCTAATTTTTTTAGCGTGCTTATTATTTCCTCACTCTGAACAATGATAAGATGAATGTACTTTTTCTTTCTCCCCTCTTCACCACTATCCAATTTTGGTGAATAGTATTAATCTTTATTAAAATTTTTACAGTTATATCTCTATTACTAAATTTGTTAGCTTTACATGTTTTTTTTTTTTGACTCCCAGTTTTTACAGAGAAGGCAATTAGTGTATGTACTCTTTTTTTCTCCCACCTTCTTTCTTCTTTCTGTTCCTGATTGTTGTTAATTGTATAATTTTTATGTTGGAAAGGCTTATTACACTTACATTCTGTCCTGCCAGTCTAATCTCTACAGTTGTTGTGTCTTAGTTCTATTGCTAACATATTTACTGTAAGCACTAGGGCTATTGCTCTAGGTTCCCCAGTCTATGTTCCTGAACTTTGTTCTATAGCAGTCTATTTCCTCAGGAAAGTATCATAATGCCAGTATTTCTAGAGTTCTTGTATGCTCAGAACTGTTTGTTTCTAACCTTTACTTGAAGTGTAATTTGGCTGAATATAAACATACTTGGCTTATACTTCCTGTCCTTGATAATCTTTAGGTGTTTCCCCATTATATTCTAGCATTGGGGAGAAATTTTAGGACTACATAAGTATATCCCCCCTATTAAGTAACCTGATCTTTTTGCCTCTCTCTTTAAAGCTATTATTTCTAAAGCTTTTCTAGGAGTTATATCAGTATTGACTATTCCAGGCTAATTATCCTAGCACTATTCTTCGAAAATGTAGATTAATGTCTTTCATTGCAGGATATTTTTTTAAAGTAGTATCATTCGTATCTGTTTTATGATATTGCTTTGCTTTTATTCTTTAGGAACTCCAATTACACATAGGCTGAGTTTCCTTTGCCTATTCTTTTATACATTATTTACATATTATATTTATATTTAATTATTTTATTTACATATTATTTTATTTATTGTTTTCTCTCTAATCCTTTAAAACTATTTATATTACATTTTGTTTTCTTTTCATATCTTTATCCTCATATCCTATATTGTGTTTTCTACAAGGTCTTTTTGTTTCTGTGGTTTTTCCAATTTTACCTTACTTTCTCTGATGGTTTTGTTTTTCCTTCTGATTCTTTCCTCGGTTTTGCTAGCCCACTTTCTCCAGCTGTCTTGCCATCTCTTCTTGATTTCTTCCATTTTTGCTTTGTGTTCTTTTATAATAGAGGCGGTTATTTGATTGTTTTTCTAAATCATAGCAAAACGTTTGTTTACAACATCCATCCACCATGTGGTATTATTCTTCCTGAGGGTGAGCCTCATCTGTTAATAAATTTTGCTGCTCTTTTCCCCTTTACTTCTTCTGGCATCTTTAATTAAGTGCCATGCTATTTTCTTTTAAAATTTGATTGTTATATAAAGAGATGAATTTTTCTGTATTATCTATTTTAACTGGTCATTGAGAAGGAGTTGAAGTAGTAGTCCAGGCTGGCCAGTTTTTACAATGAAAAGGCTTGTATTTTCAGTTGTTACAGAGACCTACATATTCTGGTAAGTATGGCTTTATCTGTATTTTTCTTCCTAAAGCCCTTAGCGTCTTGTGATCTTTACTAGGTCTATGAAGGCTTCTTCTTCTTTTTTTTTTTTTTTTTTTTTTTTTTTTTGGCCGTACAGCAGATCCAATTTTGGTGAATAGTATTAATCTTTATTAAAATTTTTACAGTTATATCTCTATTACTAAATTTGTTAGCTTTACATGTTTTTTTTTTTTGACTCCCAGTTTTTACAGAGAAGGCAATTAGTGTATGTACTCTTTTTTTCTCCCACCTTCTTTCTTCTTTCTGTTCCTGATTGTTGTTAATTGTATAATTTTTATGTTGGAAAGGCTTATTACACTTACATTCTGTCCTGCCAGTCTAATCTCTACAGTTGTTGTGTCTTAGTTCTATTGCTAACATATTTACTGTAAGCACTAGGGCTATTGCTCTAGGTTCCCCAGTCTATGTTCCTGAACTTTGTTCTATAGCAGTCTATTTCCTCAGGAAAGTATCATAATGCCAGTATTATGAAGGCTTCTAATACCTGCAAGATTAATCTCTTTTCTGCACCTCTTTTATCTACACGGAATATAGTCTTTTTTCCCTCTTATTGTGTCCCTCACCTTAAAAAAAGTATATTTTAGTTTAAAGTTTCTGACACCTATCACTACTGGGTTCTGTCTTCTTAGTTTCTTTCTACTTCCTCTTGTCTCTTGTTTGAATTCTGCTGTTTTGGCTACCCTTTTCAAAATAGTTTAGAGTGTATGTCCTAATTTTATTAAAAATGTTTTTTTTTTTTTTTTTTTTTTTTAGCAGCTGGCTGGTATACAGATCTGAAACCCTTGACCCTGGTGTTATAACACCATCTGAGCTATCTGGCCAGCCTGGTTTATGTTTTGTTTTCCATTTTTCTTTTGAATGGGTTTCAGGAAGAGAAGAGAAGACTGGATTTATACAATCATGGTCATGTCAGAAGTCCCAGTAGAATACTGTTATTTTCACAGAAGTAAATATGAAAATATCAAACTGATTTTCACAAACTCTCAATAAACATTTTAGAGTTGAAATTGCTTGAGAAATGAAAGGTTTCAATATTTATGGGAATAAAAATGAGATTATGAGATTATTTGCAAGTGACTTTCTCTTCCTTTCTTTGATAGTAAATGCAGCCCTCTCTTGGAAAGCTAGAGACAATTTATATCACTCCAAGGGAATTTTTTTCTCCTCCATCAACTTCCAACTATAGTTTAAAAATGTATCTATGACAGTTGTATAAGTGATAAAAATTATTTAAGTGAGAGTTGGATGCAATTGGGGAAAATGGCTTTCCTTGAATATTAATCTCATCATTTCCAGAATTGTGACAGGGTTGAGGAACATGGCTGGGGGTTAGCAAGAGGCTCCCAGACTGGGAATATGGCATAAGAGTGAGCATTAACTTCAGAAGTGAGGGAAGGCTAGGGAAATCAGGAAAGAAACAAACAAAATCTTCCAAACAACGAAATCCTGGATCTGTCTTAGTAGGGCCTAATTGCACCTATTAACTATTCTGTGAGTTTGGTATAACATAGGCCTGGATTTTCCACTAGACAATAAATTGTTTGAGGTATAGTATCAACAGTAAACAGTACAATTACAATCATGTCTTTAGAATAGAGTGTTTTAATATCCAAATGTTCTTATTATGAGCTTTTTTAAGGTCATAAAACTGGATTTACATGCTCGATTAGGAACAATTCTTCTGGTACTGCAGCCGGGTGATCTGGGTTGTGGAGAACCACCTCCCCCCAGCTGCTGCTGAGATAATGCCAACAGCTCTGAGGCATTTCTACCCATAAAAGGAACAAGAAGACCGTGTGCATGAGTTGCAGGACATGAGGCAGAGGCCTCCAGTTCTGACCCCTGTTTCTGGCACTCATGTCTCCATATTGCTTATGCATGTGTAAAGGAACAAATAAAGATTCAGTGTGTTCTTAGAGATGTAGTGTTGGGGAAAGAGAATGTCTTTGATTTTATGATTTTGCTGTACCTTGTAGCTAATTATATCTTATGTCATTCTACACTCATGGCACATTTAATAAATAAAGCAATTTATTGCTAATAAGAAACAATAACATTTATAGTGCTTTCCAGAACACAAAATGCTATCATGTACATCATATAACTTGTTATTTCTTGGGGTGTTTGGCTAATATAGATTAATTGCCTGGGGACCCCTGCAGCATTGTGTTATCAAGAAGACAGGTTATTTCCTAGGTACCTGGTTTCAGTGAAAAATTACACATTAGATAGAATTGTGGTAATAAATTTGCTTAACAAGATATTTTTAGGAGCTCTCAGGGTTGAGCGAAATTGGACTATGAAATGATACTATGAAAACTTTTAAAGAGCTTTCATGGATAATACCATCTTTTCTTTAAAAAAATTAAAACATCTTGAAGTCATCTTTTAAGGATGAGGTCAAACCCTAATCTGGAAAAGCAGAGTTGTGTAGGGGCACTGGAGGGAAATACCTGAAGAATATATTAATATATCTCCTTCCTCCTTGTTCCACCATGAAATTTGAAGTCTCTGCGTCTTTGACTCTGTGTCTCTGTTTGTCTCTATCTACCTCTCTGTCTCTGTTTATCTCTTTCTGTCTCTGTCTTCTGTCTCTCTTTGACACAAACACATTCAATCAGGAACAACAATGAATTGGATTACACCCATTTCGGTCTTCCAGAGGCATCCATGAAATTCAAAGATGGGATATTCATGTTGAAAACATCCTTGCCATCACTGAGCTGATGAGATAGATATGAAAGTTAGCCTCTATGAATATTTCATAACTTTTCCATGAAACTCTGCAGATAGTAACCTTGTAAAAGAAACACTGATACAGGGCATGATGAAATGGGGTTTGGGGGCAGTACTCAGCTCACTGAACGTGCCCCCCCTCCTTCTGTGCACTTTTGTGGATCATCTGAGGTAATGGCAGAGGAGGGTAATTGCTAAGCATGTCATGCGTAGATGCGGAACTTGGGTGGAGAAGAGAAAATCCCCCTTCTGTGCACTTTTGTGGATCATCTGAGGTAATGGAAGAGGAGGGTAATTGCTAAGCATGTCATGCGTAGATGCGGAACTTGGGTGGAGAAGAGAAAAAAGTGATCTGTAACACTAAGGAAGTGTCATCTGTCAATGGTGGGGGTTCAGCACAGAGAAGATGGGTGGGGCCCTAGGGACAGGGGACAATAGGACCTCTTTCCTAGACCAATAAGTCCTGTCAGAAGCAGTAGTCCAGACAACTGACCATCATTTCCTACTTCTCAACTGTCCCTAACAGAGTGGTTAAAACCTAGAGGAAGTGCCTCCAAGATGGGACACCTTCACAAATGATTTGTACCTCTGAATTCTGTGGGAAACAAACCTAAGGTCCATTCATTTGCTATGA
>NW_007726828.1:45341-46783 GCF_000696425.1 Galeopterus variegatus
AGAGGAGGGTAATTGCTAAGCATGTCATGCGTAGATGCGGAACTTGGGTGGAGAAGAGAAAAAAGTGATCTGTAACACTAAGGAAGTGTCATCTGTCAATGGTGGGGGTTCAGCACAGAGAAGATGGGTGGGGCCCTAGGGACAGGGGACAATAGGACCTCTTTCCTAGACCAATAAGTCCTGTCAGAAGCAGTAGTCCAGACAACTGACCATCATTTCCTACTTCTCAACTGTCCCTAACAGAGTGGTTAAAACCTAGAGGAAGTGCCTCCAAGATGGGACACCTTCACAAATGATTTGTACCTCTGAATTCTGTGGGAAACAAACCTAAGGTCCATTCATTTGCTATGAACCCCAAACTCTGCTCGAGGAGGGCAAGAAATAAATCACTTTTAAAAAGTTGAATTCTGCCTTTGTTCTCTTAACATTAGAACCAATACAATACCAGATTGCTCCCATTGTAAAGTGAATCCACTCTGAATCATCCTCAGATCCTCTGGAGGGAGATGCCACAACCACTTTGGAAACTATAGCAGTGTCATATTTAAACCTAGATGACCTCCTTGGGCACATTCATGGGGGATGTATAGCAAAATTTTCATCACTGGGGCATCCATGGTGTTTCCTATGTTGGAGAAGGTGCTATATCCTTTCATATATAATGCTGATTATATTTCTGTAATCACTATAAAGCTGATTATAGTCCCACCACTGGAGAATGCGTTCACTATACTCCAGTGTTAGAAATATAATAAGCATTTATTGCCAAATGCCTACTATAAGCCCATGTGAGACAGGGGAAGAGGCTCACCTCATTAGGAGGAACAGCCTGGCAGGAGGGATAAAAGAGGGTATCACATGGCTAATCGACAGCAGAGAAGGAGGAGTAGGAAAACTTGGGAAATCTTGTTGCCTCAAGAGACCAAATACAACAATATAGATATTTAGAGATAGGTCATAGTGCCAGATTATTTAGTAAAAAATAATGGTTTTCTCTTTAAATTTCTGCATCGTTAGCCATTGAATGATAGTGTGTATGAAGGAAGAAGGAGCTTGGGAAGTCAAGTTGAAACTGCAGTCTTTTATATTTCAGGGAACTCTTGGGTCATTTCTAAGAATATACAGCTCCCTCACATTAGGTGCCTGCTCTAATTTAATAGAATAGGACTCCAGGCAGATCCTGCTTTCAAAAGGACCTCTCTTGGGCAGTGAGATGGAGTCACCCAGCCAGGGATTCTGGGGATCAGATAGTTCCCATGTTTGTGTTCCTACAATACACAAACTCCTCTTGTCTTTGAAACTTGATATTAAAATAAGAAAGGAGCAGAAGTTTGGGGAGTAATGGAGGAGAATCGCTATTTGTCCCAAAGAAGGGATCCTAATGGATCGTAGTGGAAAAAGTACCAAGAGTTTGGGGCTGAAAGAACCTTGTCCTTGAAGAA
>NW_007726828.1:48376-79690 GCF_000696425.1 Galeopterus variegatus
AAGTATATTAATATACTTAAAGTTAGTTGATGATGTAGTAGGGTCCAAAGTAACTTATGGTCTCTTCTAAGCGCCTCAGGGTTTGTTCATAGCTTGGTGCATGAAATTCTTTTCCTGTGTCCAGAAAAATCTACTGGGTTCTAGATCACCCTGGTATAGAATGTCTTTTGTGAAACTGGAATTCAATCTGTAGTAATTGGTGAGGTTACTAAACAGGATGTTTGGCTGATGCGCACTGCCCTCAATAACCTTTTAATGTGTCAACTGGTGGGAAGTGAATGAAGCATAAGAATAACAGGATGATTTGAAATCTACTGCATACTAAATCCTAGTAATATGAGAATATCTCTTACAATGATAAGAGTATTTATTAATATAAAACACAGTGATCTATGGTAATCATAGGGACCAAAATGTCTTCTATAATGCCAAAAAATGTGTTGACCTAAGGAATCAAGATTGAGTATGCTCTTCAATGTGCTACATGTCGCCCTTGAACTTATTTAAAGATCCCATAATTTTATTAATTCTGGGATCCAAAGAAATTCTATCCTTTGAAAGACTTAACATATTATAATGTAGATAAACCTAGGGATAATTAATGGAGATTTATTAAAATGCTGGAAGAGAAAATGTAGTATGCTCATGTTGATGACTTCAGTTCTCTACATTTCATTAGGCTGACCTAAATTAATGTGAACAACAAGAGGAAAAACGCAAAAGATAGAGATAATATAAAGGATTATTTAGTCTAGGCTTCTACATCCTGTTAGGACTGCACCTAACCATGTTGCTAAGATGCCTATTCCTACCAAAACGGGAAAGAATAGGTCAAATAACTATGAAGGGACTTGGGAAGATCTGAGTATATCTTCTGAAGATAACAAGGAGGAAATATCCTTGGTCTTCAAATACATTAAGAGGCATTCTGTTTTTTTTTTTTTTTTCCTTTTTGTCTTTTTTCATGACCGGCAACGGATCGCAACCCTCAGTGTCGTGCCCGTACCGGACCGGGACCGGCAACGGGATCGCAACCCTTGGTGTTGCGCCCGCACCTGCGGGAGCGCCGCCACGCTCTCAAGCGGCGCACTGTAGCAGTGCGCCACCGGGCCGGCCCATTATTAAGAGGCATTCTAATGAGGATGGTAGTGAGCTTTTCTCTATCTTTGCTGAGATTGAGGAAGAGGAAATGACTCTGACCTGTAGCATGACAGATTTGGTTTATGTAAAAGAAAGAGCCTGGTATGGAGAGTTATTAAGAGGATGAATGAATGAAATGAATAGAGCAGAATGTCTACAGCAAAATCTATGCCTCAAATTGACACTTAAGATTTAGCATTCATTTTTATAGCTGAGTAGTATTCCATTGTGTACTACTCAGCTATAAAAACGAATGAAATACTGCCATTTGCAACAACATGGATGGACCTTGAGAGAATTATATTAAGTGAAACGAGTCAGGCACAGAAAGAGAAATACTTTGACAAATGTAAAGTGCCCCATTATTAGTGTTTATGAACATATTCATTGCTTCTCTTGTAAGCATACCAGCTGAAAATTGGTACATGTTCTAAGAATTGAATAGTTGCCTTTTATAAATATCATTCATATTTCTTAGGAGGTTTACGCCTGGCATATATTAAGGAAATTACTTGCTTATTACTTTTCCTTTTAATTAATCTCATTATTTGAAAAAAATTTTTTTTTTTTTTTTTTGTCTTTTGTCTTTTTTCCGTGTCCGGCAACGGATCGCAACCCTCAGTGTTGCCCCCGTACCGGACCGGGGACCGGCAATGGGATTGCAACCCTCGGTGTTGCTCCCGCGCCCCGCTCAGCCAGTGAGCGTTTGACAAATGTAAAGTGCCCCATTATTAGTGTTTATGAACATATTCATTACTTCTCTTGTAAGCATACCAGCTGAAAACTGGTACATGTTCTAAGAAATGAATAGTTGCCTTTTATAAATATCATTCATATTTCTTAGGAGGTTTACGCCTGGCATATATTAAGGAAATTACTTGCTTATTATTTTTCCTTTTAATTAATCTCATTATTTGAAAAAAAATTTTGTAAAACAACTTTATGCCTAGTTATATCACTCAGAATTCACAAGTTTGAAATTTGACTGGAAGCAAAACCTTTTGGAATTTTTTCCCTAGAAAACTAAAATTTTTTTTACAAATTTTAAATAAGGCCAATACAATCTTTTTTGAATGTATGTTCGTGATGCTTGCCGGGCTGGCCCTGAAAAAAAATTTTGTAAAACAATTTTATGCCTAGTTATATCACTCAGAATTCACAAGTTTGAAATTTGACTGGAAGCAAAACCTTTTGGAATTTTTTCCCTAGAAAACTAAAATTTTTTTTTACAAATTTTAAATAAGGCCAATACAATCTTTTTTGAATGTATGTTCGTGATGCTTAGGATATATCCTTTTAGGATGTGGGAGGATCAAATAATTTCAACATCGAAAATTATTCTGACTGTTCACGCAGGGGGCTAACTTCAGTTTGTGGTGCGGTGGTTAAGACAGTGAGACTCTTGGGTGTCATTCACTCACTCATTTGTTCATTCATTATATCATTTAACAAACATTTCTGGGTGGTTGTTGTGTTGTTGGCTCATTCCTAGGCATTGGGGACCTGAGAGTAAACAAGACAGAAAGAACCTTGCCTTCAGGAAGTATACATTCTAGGGAGAGACAAGCAATGGACAATTAAATAAACACATGAGATAATTATAGAGGAAATAAACAGGTTTTGAAAGGGAGCCTTATTTAATCAGGGTGGTCTGGCCTCCCTGAGGAAGTAACACTTGAGATGATAGATTTGAATCCTAATCCTGCCACTTCCTAGCCCTGTGATGTTGAAAAGTTACTTCTCTGAGCTTCAGTTCTCTGGTCTGCGAAATGAGGATACCTGCTACTCCCTACTGGTAATGTGAGGCTCAAGCAAGATAGCAAAAGTAACACAGGACTTGACACATAGGAAAGATTCAGCCACTTAATATTAGCTAATTGCTTTTTTTTTAATCAATAAACTAACTATCACTGCAAAAAGATTAGGAACCAGTTTTGTTCATTACGGTGTATTCTGCTCAGGCCCACACAGAGGGTTGTTTCTCTCATGTTTGCAAGTAGAATCACATTCTAAGTCCTGATTTACCAATTTATATTAAAACAGCTGGAGATGCTCCAAAGGAAAGCTTGGTCCCCACTAACAGGAGTGCTTGCCAGCTGGTTGTCCTGACAAGGGCAGCTGAGTTCTAGCTAGGAGATTTCTGCTTCTCTCAGGATTTACACGCTCTCTTTTTCAGATCCTAGCCTAAGCAGAAGCCTTTTTGGACTCAGAAAAATTGTATTGTAGGAGGTTTTCCATTTCTGTTTTTTCTCCTTTTCCCCAAATGTTAAGTCAAAGCATGAAGAAGCACAGAGGATTTGCAGAGGAGAAACAGATGTTTACTGTTCATTTCATAATCATGGAGTTGGATGGATATGGAAGATCAATAGTAGCTTCCAAGACAGAACTGTACCAAAACCACCCCAAGGATCCCAGGCTCTTTCCTGTTTTTCAGGTTTCTTTTACTTCTTCCCATGAGAGTAGGTGTTCTCTGATTTCCCTCCATGACCCTTCCGAAGGTCTCACAGTCATGGTGATTATTCATTTTATAGGCAGCAGGCTCAGCAATTCACACTTATGCAGCTTTGTGTTCATGCCCAAGCTCAAGCTGGTGCTTGGTGAACACAAGTCCGCCTGGTTAGTCTTTTTACTGCTATGCTTTACAGTTTCTACTTGCCTCTGTTCTGAATCTCTGAGGCTCTCTGCCCACCCTGAACCAGCCACCCCAAATATTATTCTCAGCTTTCTGTATTCTCCTTCTTCCAACCTCTCTCTGTGTCCCAGCCATGGGTGCAGATCTTTTTTTGAGAGCACCTGCTTTCTCATTCAGGGATTTGCAAGCTGTTTCTGAGAGGCTCTAAAATAAACCTCTTGTGTTTTACACAATGTTAGAAAGTCCTAAGTCAAGACATTTTTTATGTATATCTGTTTTTAAGTTGCTTTTTATTGATTGATGTTTGGTTATAAAATTGCTTCTTTGGCTTGATTTATAGGCACCTTTATAGCATAAAGAAGGGTTTTCTGAACTTGCTAAATTATATTAGTTTAAACTATATGAATTTTTGATATTCAAATGGTTTTTAACTACAAAATGGCAGTTTTGGAGGTTCTACCTAATAAGAAATGCCTAGGATGTTTGTTGAAATTCATATTCAGAGCCCTTTCTCTTAAAGAGTCTGATTTAGCAGCCTTGGCATAAATCCAAGAATCTACATTTCTGACAATGAGGTTTTTTTAATGACTAGGCAAGTCTAGGAAATACAGGCATGTCATTTGTAGTTGAATAAATAGCTAATTAAATATGGCACTAGGGCAGTTTATGTTGTTTATCTGTGACTATTATATTTGATATATGCAATTTCAGCTTAGTGACTATGGTGAAGATTACTGTGTCAATTAAAATCTGTTTTTTCCTTCTTTGGGCACATAGCTAGCCTTCCTTGCAATTATGTGTGGCCTATTGTCTAAGTTCCCTCCAGTGAAATGTGAACAGAAGAGATGCATGACACCTGTGTGCCTACTCCGCCCCTCACTCTTCCATAGTCTTTCATCTTCCATTGTCTAGATACAGAGCACACAAACCCTTAGGCAATGACAGAGTCACAAGATAGAAAAGAGTAGATCCCTGAATGACTGCATGGAACAGAACCATATCACTAACTCAAATACCTACCCAGGTCTCTTATGTGATCAAGAAATTGAATTCTAGTTTGAACCATTATATATTAGGGTCTATTTGTTACAGCACCCTAGCTTACCTAGTAGTGTGGCACCATCATTATAGAAACCCAAGAAAGTGTGCTGTTGGCTTAGCTGATAGGTGGCAGATGGTGAGTAAACAGCAGGTTGGAGAGATGAAGAGCTATGTTATACTGTGGCAAAACATTTTGTAAAACTATTGTCTGTGAAACCTGGAAGGTAAACCTAGTTCCTACTGAGTCCATAGCACTTTATGAAAAGACTAGAAAAAGCCAGAATGTTAGTGTACATTAATTGTTACTTTATGTGTTTAGCAAGGTGTTACAAGAAAGGGAAGAGCTGCATTGTTTGTTTTTTATACAAAGATTGATAGAACACAGATATTAACGACCTTACAGAGTTGGAAAACTGATTGTTTCTGCATTCCACAAATAGAAGTTGCCATCAGGATTGCCATCAGGATTCTATTATTGCGATGTCCCATTCTTCCTTTTCTATAGGGGGGTTTGAACATTTTGGTTATCCCATTCCTTTTCCACCATTGTATAAGGGGTGATATGTATCTGGGGCAGATAATTTGTCTTCTGTTGGACCACAGGGAACCTCACCTAGATCAAGTGGAGAAAACAGTACATCAGTTACAGATGCTGGTCTTTGACCTGTTTGTGGTGACAGAATGGGACTCTGGATGGTTCCTCTGGGGAAAAGGGTGAGTTTGTTTTACCTGTGGGAAAAAGTGTGCAAGGATATTTGCTGGCCTGAGAGTCCAATGCAGGCAGAGATTGCTAGTTTCCATCAAAATTCATTCCTCCCTTCTTTTGGCACATAGGTGGGTTTCTTCCCAGCCTCCCTTAGAGTGAGATGTGACCTTGTGACCAAGTTATCTGCTAAGGAGTATGACTGGAAATGATGTCTGTCACTTCCAGGCCAGGCCCATAAAACCTTCTCTTCAAGTTTCTCCACATTCTTTCTTATTAGGCTAGTTAGATGCAGATAACTATGAGATCCTAGGGGATAGCAGGGTCACAAGATGGAAAGAGCCTGAGTCCCTAAATGACCACATGGAGGAAAGCAGTTCTACTGACTTGAATACCTGCCCAGAAGCATAACATAACAAGAAATACCCTGCCATTGAATTAATTCCTTACATTTTTTGGTCTATTTGTTATAGCAGGTTAGTATACCCTAACTAACAATGGCTTTTTGATTAATGTTATTAATCAAACCTATACACTACTTACATTGTTTACTATTCCATGACTTTAACTTACTCCATTACCAATGCTTTAACCTTGGGAAAGTTGATTAATATTTTTGTACCTAGGTTTCCTCATCAGTAAAATTAAAAGAATAATAGCATCTCATAGGATCATTGTAAGGAGACAATGAATTGATGTATGAAAATACTTCAGATATTCCTGAATCATAGCAAGGACCATATAAGTGTATAGCTATTGTTATTGTTTTTAATATATATTCTGGTGGCAATCTAGTTTCATAAGTACTACCGATATACTGCTTGTAGGTTTACACATGGCTGTAATGAAATTCATGCTGAGATTGGGAATGAAGAATGCTGTAGAAAAAAGTTGTATTGTGAACCAAGACAAAATACTTAAGTAAATACATGAGAATCAGGTCCTTTTGTTTTGTGAAAATCGAGCACATCCAAAAAGTGAAATTCATGCTGAGATTGGGAATGAAGAATGCTGTAGAAAAAAGTTGTATTGTGAACCAAGACAAAATGCTTAAGTAAATACATGAGAATCAGGTCCTTTTGTTTTGTGAAAATCGAGCACATCCAAAAAGTTGACAGACTTCCGAGTATTCAGAAACAATACCAGGCCATGCTGTGACTCAGAGTTGGCCCCTATTGAATTCATGATGGGATTTATCCTGTTTTATCTCCGGAAAGTTAACTGTTTGGATTCTGCTAACTAACCCAGAAGTGTCACGGATTTTTGTTTGTGGGAAAGTAGATGTTCAGCCAAATCAGAATCTGTAGCTTTACACAGGAGGTAAGACCTCCACAGATCCATGTGGATCTTGTGCTCAGGATTAATGAGGGAGACAGTTTCTGTTGAGTTTTCTTACTTGTCTTTTCCTGAGAGGCCTCTGTCTGTTGCCCACTTTCATGCTGCCTTTGTAGAGCAGGGCAACTGTATCCAAATACATAGACATTCAATTTACTGAACATCTCAGAGCCAAATTTGCTATTTGCCCCCAAGAAGAGGGAGACATGCAAGTTCTAAAAAAGCTATTTCGGAAATAAAATACAGCTTACCCGAAGCCCAACTACAATGGGCAGTTAGGTAGTAAACTTTATGAAGCATTTCCTTTTTTTTTTTTTCCTTTTTGTCTTTTTTACTGACCGGTAACGGGATCGCAACCCTCGGTGTCGCGCCCGTACCGGGGACTGGCAAGGGGATCACAACCCTCGGTGCTGCACCTGCACCGCACTCAGCCAGTGAGCGGGAACCGGTCTCCACATGGGATCCGAACCCTCGGTGGGAGGGTCGCCGCGCTCCCAAGCGGCGCACTCTCCAGTGAGCCACCGGGCGGCCCGAAGCATTTCCTAACCTGGATAGTGAAGGGAGCCAGGCTGTGTGAAACTAAATGTCTTATGCACAGGGAGCCTGTCCACCAAGGCCTGAATTGGCCACAGTCCTTAGTTTGTTGCCAGGTAAAGCTGGAATGCAGGACGGTCAGGGGTGGCAGATGGAATCTCCAGCCCTGGGGACATGAGTTTTCTTATGCCACTCTGGCCACAGCTACTCACTTTTCTTTCTCCCTCTTCTATTCCTTCTTTCTTACTCCTAAGAGAAGCAGCTCATGATTTTCCATCTCTGCAATATGTTTTGGCTTTCTGAGTGCAGTTTCCACCCCTGAAGCCTCTGAGTGAGCTTGCTCTCTTAAGCATCACAACATAGACTGAGAGGAAACTGTACATATGACTCCTGTCACTGTATCTTTAGTGTGGCCTCCCAGAGTGTAGAAAAAGCATCAGACACACATTACAATGCCCTGAAAGTGATACAAGGGGATTGGATACCTCTGAAACTTTGGGTTTTTGACTATCATTGCACTTAGAAGAAACAGAGTGAGTGATTTAACTGGCCTGTTCTTGTCTCCTCTTTTACAAACTTCTTTTATATTTTTGTCTAAGGTTAAGAACCTGGTGATTTATTTCATAGTCCCATGAGAGTTGCTTTAGGTTTCCTTGTAGCTTACAAAAAATGAATCTCATCCATTCTGCAGACACTCTCAGTTATCTTCAAAAAGAGCAAAAGAGAAACTTCTGAGTACATTTTCCCCAATGGGCAGAACTATGTCACAACCATTAATAAGCATGAGACCTTGTTTTCATTCACTTTTTATTATTTTTATGTTATTTCCCCCCCCCTGTGGATTGCACATTATTCAGCCCCACCCCCACCCCCTCCTTCTCTGGCCATTAAAGTTGTGACTGAGTCTACTTTGGGCAAATAACTATTTAATTAGGTGGAAAAAGTTAGACCTGACTTTCAGCTCTCTGTGAAAACAACTTCCTTTTACATCTCACTCAGCTGATAGAGTAACTGGATTTTCCTCCTTTCCATGAATTGTGTTAATTTCCTGCATAGGTAGCCTGGGTTTGTAAATAATGGCTTAAAGTAAATTTCCAAATTTGATGGCTCAAGATGAAAAAGCCCTAGGAGCAGTGGGTGACGGAAGAAAGATCCACATACATGATCAATTTTAATACAGAGGATGAGGAAAATGATATAAACCTGGCAACATTACAAACAGATTTCAACTGGAACTGGCTTGTTTTATATACCCATGAACCCAAACATACAAACCATGCACATGATCCAACTCACTCAACATGCAATCTAACTAAACCCCAAATGGAAGTCTTATCCTTATGACATATGTAATGTGAAACATCAATAGATAAGAATATTTTCCAGTAAGGGGTCTGCTCCAAGACTCAAAGCTAAAGATAGGATATAGATAAGATGCAAGAAGAAATGTGATTGTTCTGTGGTAAGCTGTCAAAGCTCTGAGGGTTGTTAGGACATCTTGAGTCATCCCTGATAGGGAGTAGAAAGCAGGGCCCAGAGATATTTCCGGGGTACACCTGTAGCAAATGCCAGTGACCCTTTCTGCTGTCATCCCATTGCCCTACTTTTTAGTACTCACTCTCAGTTGAACTTAGGGTTACTCTGAAATATGCTCTGGATATAGACACTACAAGTGTTTGAGTGGCCACCCAAAATTTAGGTCAGCTATGGAATGTAATGCAAATGGAAGAATCCCAAGTGACATTTACACATATAGAATTACACTATTTGATAGATGTGACACTATCCACTTAGGTCAAGGAAATTTAATGCTGTATTACAATTACAGTGGAGATAAAATGACTATTTAAAATGTGAACAGAATAGTTCAAAAATATAATAAATTTAATAAATATTTTTATTTGTTTATTCCTAAAGAGATAACTATTGGACCAGCAATTTGTTCATTTATTCATCAAAGTTTTAGTGGACTGGGAACTATCTAAGTTCTGAAGGGACTAAGATAATTAAGACATATCAATTCATTTATTCAATGCACATCTATTGAGAGTCTCATGTATTGGGCTCTGTTTTTAGAAGCTGTGGATAGCAAATTAATACATTATGTGTTGTCAAATAGTGTTAAATATTATGAAGAAAGATGTAGCAGGATAAGGAGTGACTGTGTGCGTGCGTCTGTGTGTGTGTGTGTGTGTGTGTATACATGTGAATTAAGTAGTGTGGCCCATCGAAGCTAAGGAAGATATGGAGAACAGTGTCAGGCTGGGTAAGTGCAAGTATAAAATCTTCAAGGAAGGAAGGAGTTTGGTGTGTTTGAGGAATAGCAAGATGGCTAGTGTGACTACAGCAGAAATACTTTAGAGGAGAGCGTTACGAGATGAGGTTGAAGAGATAACAGGAACAAGTCATGGAGTGCTGTTTTAGTCTGTTTTTGTGTTATGACAGGATACCTGAGACTGGGTGATTTATAAGGAAAAGGGGTTTATTTGGCTCGTGATTCTGGAGGCAGGTGCATCTGGCAGCGGCCTCATGCTGCTTCTTCTCATGATGGAGAGCTGCAGGGCAGCTGGTGTGTACACAGAGATCACATGGTGAGAGAGAAAGCAAGAGAGAGAGAGAGAGAGAGGGGAGGTGCCAGGCTCCTTTTAACAACCAACTCTTGTGGGAATTAATGAAGTGTGAACTTATTCACTCCCAAAGGAGGGCATTAATCTATTCATAAAACCAGGATTCAAAAAACTCAAAACCGTCTTTTTCTAGTTGGTTGGTGATTTTTCTACACTCAGTCATGCAAGTTAACATCCCACTACTGTTGCTCCGTATAGATAGACATATTCGTCAGTTATCAGTGGACATGGTAACTATTTTACAGGGACAATATATACACTCCATTACACCTTTTTCTTCTGAAGGACACTCTTGGAAGTACATTTTTCCTTGTCGTAGTCTCTTGTAGTTACATTTTACTTCCCTTTCATAGCTTTATGCGAGTGTTGAGAACTCATTCTTAATAGCTACCATGTACCTAACGTATGTTCTAAAAGCTTTATATATATATATATATATATTAATGAATTTTGTTCTCACAATCTAATACCTTTATTGTCCCTGTTTTTTATTCATGATAACTGAGGCACAGAGGTTAAGTAACTTGCTCAAGTTCACAGAGTAAATGGCAAAACCAGTGTTAGAACTGGGCCATTTGGCTTCAGAGCTCACCGATCTTGAGCAGTATGTTGTATTTTCATCCCTACTGTAATATCTCCACTTGCCGGGATGGGCAGCTATCAGTGAAAAATCTTCCTCAAGGGATGGGCTCTCTTTGATTTAAAATGCAATTTTCTAATGGCTCAGTAGCCCAATTGCAGGTTGTCATTTTAGAGTGAGCCAGTGGGGCCCAGGAACTGGATAATGGATCCAAATGGAGAAGAGGGCATTTAGGTGTTTTACAATTGACTGTAGATTCTCATTTGACTACCTAAGGACTTCCATTCAAGCAGATCCCATATGAGGAGGGTGGTAGTGGAAGGAGATAGTCTTTGTAATGGAGATCCCTCTGTTCATAGAAAAGATCATTTCATTATGATCCTACGTGTATGTGTCTCATGTCTGTATTTACTTTTCAATTGTACTGAAGGCAGATGAGATAATTATGTACTTAAAGATGTACAAATTGTAAATCAAGGCAACTATGTTTAGGAATGCCTACTATGTGCAAAGTATTGCTTTGGGCACAGTGGCTGTGATTTCTTGGGAGCTATAATAACACAGTAGTCAAAATCTTTTTTTTTTTTTTTAGTAGTCAAAATCTTTAAGGTGCTTTGATGCTCAAACAACAGTATGTATATACATAATTGAAATATAAAATAATTTGATCCTAGTGGAATCTTTCTGTGGTTCAGCCTTTGTTTAATCTCTAATGTGTTTTTTTAATAGGCTGACTTTCTCTCTAAAGATGGTTTTATCCTCTTTCTTCCTTACAATACATTGTAATTGGTTCACCCAATAAATGAAGATTTAGATAAATTTTTGTAAGCATTTGAAGCCTCTCCCTTTACTAGACTTTGGTTTCCACCTTTGATCTAAAAGTTTTTGAAATAAGGTACTAGACACTTACCCTTTCCTATCAGAAAGAAGGTGTAGAATAAATAACTTTTGCTAAGATGTTTTTAGGACAAGAATCTGAGTAACTGTCTCAAGGCACAGACCAGCAAATTTTATAATTAGTTTTTTTCTCAAGATGAAAGTCTATCTGTTCTTCTCATTATTTTGTTCTCATTAAAATATTCTTCTCTGGGCATAGTCATTATATTTTCAGAAAAGTTTAAGGGAGCCAGCATTGAAATTTGCTCTTAATTTCTACAAATACAGAAAAACCTGCTGGGAAATGGATATTCTATTCACTGTAGTTCTCTCCCTGTCTGCTCCGTCGTATGTGACAATATTAAATGTAGGAGGAAGAGGGGTCTTAGGTGATCGTTTAGCTCTGGAAAAGAAGCTACTTCCTGTACAAGGAGGATTTCAAATGGCCACATAGCAAAGCAAATACTCACACTGGTTTTCTGTGGACCATTTCCCCTTTGCTGAAGCAGACTAAAAGCCGGGGTGAAGGAAGAGAAATTTTCCTCTTACAAAAATCTCAAGTCTCTAATAACTTATGGTGCTGATCGTTGTGTTCAAAAAAATTATAAAATTTAGGCTACTGTACGCTTGAAGAATTTTATGCACTTGCACTTGAGAAACTTAATAAGATTTGTTTTGGAAATAAGAGAAAAAAGGAAGAGTCAAAATGGAAAAATTTAGATGGTGCCTTCATACTGAGAAGTATACCTACAAATTTCAGAAAGGTCCACTGAAAGAATTAAGTTGTGACTACAGTATCTTAACTGTCATGCTTTAAAATATTTTATGCTCAATTTTGCCTTTTTGGGACATACCTTCCATAGCTGATTCAGATTTCATTTGTATTTTTATTTTTACTTTTTAAAGCATATCAATTAAAAATGTTTTTTAAATCTAAGCTAAAGGGAGCCAGCATTGAAATTTGCTCTTAATTTCTACAAATACAGAAAAACCTGCTGGGAAATGGATATTCTATTCACTGTAGTTCTCTCCCTGTCTGCTCCGTCGTATGTGACAATATTAAATGTAGGAGGAAGAGGGGTCTTAGGTGATCGTTTAGCTCTGGAAAAGAAGCTACTTCCTGTACAAGGAGGATTTCAAATGGCCACATAGCAAAGCAAATACTCACACTGGTTTTCTGTGGACCATTTCCCCTTTGCTGAAGCAGACTAAAAGCCGGGGTGAAGGAAGAGAAATTTTCCTCTTACAAAAATCTCAAGTCTCTAATAACTTATGGTGCTGATCGTTGTGTTCAAAAAAATTATAAAATTTAGGCTACTGTACGCTTGAAGAATTTTATGCACTTGCACTTGAGAAACTTAATAAGATTTGTTTTGGAAATAAGAGAAAAAAGGAAGAGTCAAAATGGAAAAATTTAGATAGTGCCATCACACTGAGAAGTATACCTACAAATTTCAGAAAGGTCCACTGAAAGAATTAAGTTGTGACTACAGTATCTTAACTGTCATGCTTTAAAATATTTTATGCTCAATTTTGCCTTTTTGGGACATACCTTCCATAGCTGATTCAGATTTCATTTGTATTTTTATTTTTACTTTTTAAAGCATATCAATTAAAAATGTTTTTTAAATCTAAGCTACAGATTGCCAAATAGATATTTAAAACATTTAATACTTTTTCTCCCATCTGCAACCTCAGGAAAATGAAAGTAAAGTGTTATGGCACCAATTTTTATAGAAAAGAATGAGTGTTTTATTTATTAATCTTAGAATTTTCATTTATGAATGGCATGAGGTGGCATAATAAGTGGCAAGAGTATTTCTTCTACCAGTTCTGTGTCTAATGGTGATTTTTCTTTTTGTAGAAAATAATTGTGAGGGAATTATACACTACATCATAAAATGTTTACAATAAGAAGTTGATGAATCTTCAGGCAAGTGTTGAATAAAACCCCTGGCCCCCAAACCTACAGGGCAGTTCAGGGTGTTTTCCCAGTGTTACTCATTTGCTTTAAGCGAGGAAAGAGGTGTTAAAATACAAATTACTGCATGAATTGTTCTCCCACCAACCCCAGCAAAGTCCTTGGTTGTATGTTACACTGAACTACCTGGTTATTGCCAATACTGATATTATATCCCCATACTGATATTAGAAATAAGCCAGGCCCCTCTGAACTTGGGGTATCACCTCCCACATGGTTCATCTGGATGCAGAGAGTTTCCCACTTTTTCTTACCTGCATAGTGGTCAAACACAGTGGGCACGTATTCCTCTGGGAAGGCATCATTGGCATAGCTCATCAGCAAGCAGGTTTTCCCCACGGCGCCGTCCCCGACCACCACACACTTCAACATCTTCTTTTCCTCGTTGCCACCGCAGCCGCAGCTGCTGTCATTTCCCTCTTTGCAGTTCATTCTTGCGGCTCCAGCTGCTGTGACTCCTGCTGCTGCTGTTGCTGCTTCCAAAGCACATGAAGCAGTGGGGATCGAATGCCAGGCTTGAGTTTACTCTGCCTTACTTTGGTCACCTTGGATCATACAGACATGTCCGAGGCTAGCATATGCCCTATTGCTTACCATACCGGTAAACAAAAGTAACATACACTTGGGGGAATTATTAAAAGGGTTTGTCTCTTTTTCCTTATCAGTTTGAGTTAAGAAATCCTCATTTTCACAGAATTCTAGGGGCTTCCTGGCAGTCTAGAAGTTTCAGCAGCCTGAGGGTTTCACTCTGCTCTCCTCTTCTCCAGCCTGGCTGAAGTCACGGTGGAATTTTGCTAGATCTTCCTCACTTTCCACTTCATATCTAACATGGAGGAAAGCTGGGCTTTTCAGTGGAGTTTTTCCCCTTGCTTCCTCCAGCGTGCCGAGTGTCAGGAAATCATGGGTTTCCTGCTGCATTCCATATAGGAATTTTGAAGGAAATGTACAAGCGGGAGCGCTGCCGCGCTTCCCAAGTGGTGCACTGTAGCAGCATGCCACCAGGCCGGCCCCGAAAACCTATGTTTTACCTTTAGAAAAAAGGCTTGAGTATGAAGGTGGCAGCCAAACAAATCTGTGCAGGTGAAGGAGTCATTGCCAGTGTCAAGAATCCCATCCTGAGGATGAAGAAGATCACTTTGAGCACAATGTGATGATTTGCATTTGGTAGAACTTGAGGGAGTTCTTTCCTTGATCTTTAACATGACATTGGGCAGTAAATGTACTTGTATTAGTCTGTTTCTATTGTTTATAACAGAATACCTGAAACTGAGTAATTTATAAAGAAATAAAATTTATTTCTTACAGTTTTGGAGACTGGGAAGTCCAAAGTCCAGGGAAAACATCTGGTGAGGGTCTTGTTGGTGGGTGGTGACTCTTCACAGCAAGGCAGGGTTTCATATGGTGACGATGGCTTGAGCAAGAGAGAGCTAACCTGCTCACTTGCTCTCCTTATAAAGCCATCAGAACCATACGTATCACCACCCATTAAAGCCTTAACTTATTATTCCATGAAAGAATCCATCCATTTACTAGGGCATGGTCCTCACAATCTAATCACCTATTAAAGGCCCTACTTTTCAATTATCATAATAGGATTTCCAACCCTCAATACTGTTACAGTGGGGATTAATACATGAACCTTTGGGGGACACAATTCAACCTGTAGCAGTGCTCCATTCATGGGTTCTGAAACATGGCTGCTCAGCCTGGTCAACTAAAAGCATATTTTCCTATGCTACAAACATGCCCCAACCTGCTGAGTACTTGGCCTAGGAAAACATTGAGAAATTGGATTGAGGTGAAATTTTGCTACGTCTATGTATAACCTAAACCTTGTACCATCAGATACAGATAGTTAAGTCTCTTCTAATTGCTTTGTGGACTGTGAATTGAGACATTTAAGAGACTTGAAGCAGCTAGTTATGGGTCCTTTACCTCTAACTCGAAAGATTGATACATCTGCCAGGTCGGATTATATGCAAAGATGGGTAATGGCCACTGAGAACGTTGGCTATATTTCTTAAAATAAACTTGTTTTATTACTGTTTACTACCCACAAACTGAATATTTATAGAGAAAAAAATTTTGAGACATACTATTAAAAACAGCAAAAAAAAAAGAAAAAATTGTTTGAGTTCCTTGTATATTCTGGATATCAATCCCTTGCCAGATGCATAGTTTGCAAATGTTTTCTTCCATTCTATATGTTGTCTTTTCATTCTGTTGATTTTTCTGTGCAGAAGGTTTTTAGTTTGATATAATCTAATTTTTAATTTTTTTCTTTTGTTACCTGTGCTTTTGGGGTCTTATTCATAAAGTCTTTGCCTAGTCCCACATCCTGAAGTGTTTCCCCTATGTTTCCTTCTAAGAGTTTTATAGTTTCAGGTCTTATATTTAAGTTGTTAATCCATTTCCATTTTGAGTTGATTTTGTTATGTGATGAGAGGTACAGATCTAATTTCATTATTCTACATGTGGATATCCAGTTTTCCTAACACCATTTATTGAAGAGGATATCCTTACCCCAATGTATGTTCTTGGTGCCTTTATCAAAGATCAGTTGGTATGTGTATTAATTTCTGGGTTTTCTATCCTGTACCAGTACCATGATGTTTTGGTTACTCTAGCTTTGTAGTACAGTTTGAAGTCAGGTAGTGTAATGCCTCCAGCTTTGTTTTTTTTTTTTCTCAGGATTGGGAGCTCAAACAACTTAACAGTTAAAAAGATACAAATAATCCAACTAAAAATTGGGCAAAGGAGCTGAATAGACATTTCTCAAAGGAAGACATACAAATGGCCAATAGATACATGAAAAAATGCTTGACATCACTAATCATCAGGGAAATGCAAATCAAAACTACATTGAGATATCATCTAACCCCAGTGAGACTGGATATTATAAAAAAGAGAATAACAAATGCTGCGAGGATGTGGAGAAAGGGGAACCCTTCTTCACTGTTGATGGGACTTCAAATTAGTACAGCCACTATGGAAAACAGTATGGAGGTTTCTCAGACAATTGCAGATAGAACTGCCATATGATCCAGCAATCCCACGACTGGGTATATACCCAAAGCAATGAAAATCATTGTGTTGAAAGGAAACATGCACTCCCATGTTTATCACAGCTCTATTTACAGTAGCCAATATATAGAACCAACCTAAATGTCCATTGATGGATGACTAGATAAAAAAAATGTGGCATATATACATGATGGAATACTACTCAGCCATAAAAAAGACTGAAATTCTGCCATTTGCAGTAACGTGGATGAGCCTGGAGAAAGTTATATTAAGTGAAATAAGCCAAACACAGAAAGAGAAAGGCCACTTGTCCTCACTCGTAAGTGGGAGCAAAAATAAATAAAGAAATAAGAAAGAAAAAAAGAAAGAAAGAAAAGAAAGAAAGAACCAAAGAAACAAACAACAAATACAATAATATGTTGAACTTTCAGAAAGAAAGAACAGAACTGTGACTTTTAGAAGGGAATGCGGAAGGGGGAGGAGGGTAGGGAGAAATTGGTTAATGGACACAAAGAATGAGTATGTTTTGTAATGATGAATAAGCTAACTATCCTGATTTGATTATCACATATTGTATACAAGTAGTGATAGTCAACTCTGTACCCCACAAATACCTATAATCAATTATGTTTCAATAAAAACACTATCTTAAATGAAACAAAAAACTTTTGTTAAAATTTTTAAACAAGAAGCAATGGTTGTTTAATGTCGAGCCCTAAATTAATCTATATAAATGTAACTGATAAACTAATAAGAATATTATAAACTTAAAAAAATGGCAAAAAGTTAAACTTTTAATATCTCAGCTTGATGATTATGTGGATCACATTGTCCACATAAGAATAAATCTTTTCAAATATTGAAAGACTGACCTGAACCAGAATAACAGAATCTTAAAAAAAAAGACAATCCAGCATCGTTCTTCTGGGTCTATGAGTCCAAGAATTATGATGACTTGTCCCAGTAGAATTGTCAAGAATATACTTTAATTCCAGAGGTTTATAGGTATAAATTTAGAAGTGGTATGAAGACCATTTACCAAAACATTCTTTACTAAATGCCTGTACTTTTAGATCTTGGGCCCTGTAAATGATTGAGTGGTGGTTATGTAGCCATTAATTATTTGGTTTACCTCAAGCGCCATGTTTACATAAGCTTATAGTATGTGGTGAAATCTTGTTGGGTGATATTTCCTGCTTTTTCTAAGAGATCTTAATTCCTTGGCTCCCTCTTGTCATCTGAGCTTTGGCTTCACATGAATTCCTGCAAGTGCCAACAGGGCATTTTTGCATAAAATTCTGACCCCTCTGAGTGCTTTCAGTTTTATTGTGACTTTAATAAAAGAGCCCAGTCTTCTCTCCTCTTTCTTTTTATCTTTTGTGCTTAAACCTAGAAGTTGCACAGGGAAGTAATGCAATTGGATCAGATACTCTGATTCTGGATTTGCCTCTATGAAGGAGTCTGTTTTGACTCCAGTCTTAGGAATGTGAGATGTGCTGTGATTCTGATGATTCCAGGATGACCAGCCTGTTCACAAGTCACCTCCATCCCAGATAAAGCTCTTTCCCGGACTAATGTGGAAGTCAGGCCTCTGGTGGTGGTAGGTATGATGTGAGTCAGAAGGGGCTACATAGTTCCAGGGGTTCTGACCCAAATCTCCCACTGGCCTACACCTCAAGATCAGTTGGGGCACTGCTACAACTGAACAGCCTGTTCTAGGACTAGTCTGGACTGGAACCATCCCTCCCCAAGGAGGTGAGTCATCACCATCAGGGAGGCACACGTAGCTGCATTTTTCATCTGTGAGGCCACCTGCACTCAGTCTCTGGCTAGTGACCATGTCATATCATGTCATATATCATATAATATCATACCATATCATATCACATCACGCCAGCCACATTTTCTTGAATATTATCTTTTTATAATTCCAGAAATGGCTTTCTTTTTCTTGCTTGGAGGATTCTCTTTCTTTCCCTAAATCTCTAAATTCTTCTTTTTTTTTTTTTGTCTTTTTTCCGTGTCCGGCAACGGATCGCAACCCTCAGTGTTGCCCCCGTACCGGACCGGGGACCGGCAACAGGATCGCAAGCCTCGGTGTTGCTCCCGCGCCTCGCTCAGCCAGTGAGCGGGAGCCGGTCTGTATGTGGGATCCGAACCCTCGGGCGGGAGCGCTGCCGCGCTTCCCAAGCGGCGCACTATCCAGTGCGCCACCGGGCTGGCCCCTAAATCTCTAAATTCTGAGAGAGGTAGGTGATGGATCTTGGACATGACAGGCGCCATTGTGCACACAATAAGCACAAAATACCTGCTGGCTTTGTCTTCTATTCCAGCACCAAACCCCTCCCCACCTTCCCTTTACAAGAAGCCTCGTGACTTAAACAGAAACCCTTTTGCTTCTGCAAGGGTGCAATTCTCCACGCTGGTTGCATAGCTTCCACATTAGCATAATGCCCCTCCTTGATTGTATTAGCCAGCCCTTGGCACCCTATATAATCTCTACCACCCCCACACCTTGTGCTGCCCCCCATTTTGAGCGAAGCCCTGGGATGCCTGTCACTTTGAGCACAGCCTGGCAGATTCTTTTCCTTTAATAAAGCTTGAACGGTACCTGGCTTCTCAGCTCACTTTCTTTCAGTAGGTTACTTGCAAATCACATGCAGATGGGACTTATTTCTGCGCTAGGAAAGAAGAGGCTGATTTGGCCAGTAATGATAAGGGTGTGTGTGTGTGTTTCTTCTGTATTTTGCTACTGCAAAATACTGCTACCTTAATTCTGAATACCTTGTCTCAGAGGAAGGGAGTCCTGTGGGTTATCTGAATGCCTTTTTTTGGTCTCCTGTCAAGCTATTGCTAATGTCAGAATCCTGTCGACTTCAGCCAATTGTCGAGTTAGGGCTGGGCATAGGCCCCTCAAGCATGTTCACAGGTTGGGTCCCCAGGCTCCTCACATGCCAGGCTGGGTCCCCAGACCCCCTCACATGCAGGTCTATGAGCTAGGTAACTGGCAAACAGATCCTTGGAAGCTGTAGGTTGGAAGGCATGGCTGCCCAAAGTGCCGGATGCCCAAGGCAGTAAACTGCAACCAAGATGGCACCCCTAGCAGGCACACTAACTCCACCCACACACAACCTGCCCACAAAGAATGCTGTACCACCCCCAACCTGCCCCGAGGCTAGGGGACCTGATTAAATTATTCTGTTTTCCCTGCACCTTCTATAGAAATCAGGAGGTTAGGAACTTTTAAGTTCCCCTTATCCAGAAAATCTAGAGATAGATAACAGTGTAGAAAGAACTTTCCCATTAATTCCCAACCTTCCTGATTAGAGAGGTATGTTCTGGAAGGTAGAAAAGTTTGAGGTTGAGGTAGTGCTGGGTTGTTCCTCATTCAAGACACACAGCAGGTAATAGTTTGTGGAAACAGCCATTTTACAGTCAAATAGAGATTTTTGGTAATTACTCAACTAGTTAGTAATATGGGCCCAAAAGGCTAAGGCCATTGGATTGGACTTTGTCTGGGTAGGCAAGCATCACAGTGTCATTGCCACAGGCTCAACTTCTATGGACTCAGAGCCATGCCACAACCTGTTGTTTCTTTTCGTATGTGTAATCTACTGAGAGAATGAGAAAGACTGATGGAAATCTTCCATTTCTGTAGAAAAACAACTCAAGTCTTGCCCTCTACTTAGGATATACTGGTAGCATCAATGATGTATAAAAAATTAATGCACAGATTGAGCACTTGAAGGCTTCTCAACAATAGCTGGAGACATAGGGCTCTGCTATATGCAAGGAAGCATTTTGGTTATTGTGACTAGATTAAATACAAAAATGAGTCCCAAGAGCCTGCAGGTTACTGGCCAGTCCCTTCCTGGTGAAACACTAACTGCAGAGGGAAATATAATTCTATTCTGTGGATTGAATGTGTCTAGTTAAACTTTCTGAACAGCTCATTTGCTAATTAATTTGTATCTAGAAATCACCTGCATCGGAAAAAAAATATCATAATGACGACCAGGGCTTAAATGAGACCACAGCTCAAATCTCAGATTCAGTGCTCATGCATAATAGGGCCTGGGAGGAAAGATCTGGAAACTGACACTTAGTAGGATAAATGGAAGAAACAGTTAAGGGAAAGAAAACACATTCAAACAAATCTATTAAAATCCCTAGGGCAGAAGAAAGAAGAGAATTAAAATTTCCCATGATTGTAACCTGAGTAGCCATGGACGGAGAAGGTGGATGGGGTCATTATGTGAAAGGACACGTGGCCTTCAGGTTTAGTGCCCCAGAGAAGGCTTCCCCCTTATTGTCAAGATGGAGAATTCTTGCAAAGTGTTTATTTTTTCTGACAATTTTATAAAATTTCCATTTTTGTTGTTTTACTATTCACTATAGTGCTGATTTGTTAAAAGCACTATGGGTACTTCCACAATGTTAGATAGTGGTTTCTAATTAGCTTCTATTCTTTTTGACCATATCGTATTTGAAGATTATTTTGTATTTTATTTCACTTTTTAGAAAATTAAAAAAATTGTAATTGATTTTGTGAGATGTATATCTCTTTTGTCTACTCTGGAAGTCTGAAGGTAATTTTTAAATTTTGTGTCATAAGACAATATCATTTTCACTGACTTTACAATGGAAAAATAGAATATATACTTAAAATGGTTTGGTTTTTGTATGTTTCACATGTTCTTTTATCCTACCTTTATTTCATCCTTCCATAGCAAAAGGAAGATGATTTTTCGAAACTTCCCACATGTATAAAACATTCATGGCTAATTCTAATTACAGCAAAACCCAAGTACTACCATTTACTTGTTATCTTGAATGTGGAGACTTCATAGTAATGTCTGCTCATTCTATAGATACCCCAACGTTTATTTCTATTATATTTTCATTTTTATTGTCTCAAAATAAAGGAATTTTCTTTAAAACATGGCTCACAGGCTGTGTCCTTTTCATGAATACTGTTGTTCACTGTGTAAAAGAGTTACAAATATTATTTACTATTTTAATAATCAGGATGTAGTGGCTCTGTAGTGAACATTTGTTGTTTTTGCCTAAGATCTCTTTCATGTTTTGGTGTAGGACTCTAATTTTCCTTTGAGGAACCCCTCTCTTCTACCTTCAGTCCAAATTGTTCAGCTGGGCCAACCCCACCCTCTAATCCAGAGGTAGACACATGATCCAGGTTTGGGAAATGAGAATTATTCTGGGATTTTTCCTAAAGCTCTCTGGAACAACTTTTTCCTTGGAATTTTTCTAAGGATCACATAAACTGTTGTTGGAGACATCTTTGCCACCAGATGGAGAGAGCTTGCCTGATACTCATAATAATGATGATAAAGTAATTTATATTTTGAAACTCATTTTAATCCTCCCCCAAAATCTAGGCGGTAAACATTATTATTATCCTCAATTTTATGATTAAAAAAACTGAGGTGAAGTGAAGTCAGGTGATAATGTTAGTGTAAAACAGCTAAGAAGTGGTGGATCCAACATTCTAAATCTGGCAGCCTGCTTCTAGAAATCATGCATTTTACCACTATACTACAGAAAAACACAGCAGAAAGATAGAAAAAAACAGATTTCTGATCACATAATTTGAGTCCTTGGACCCAGCTATTCCTAACATAGTCCCAATTTCCCTTTTGAATGAGCCAAATACATCCCCTTGTTGGTTTAAATTAATTTGGGATGAAATTTCCATTACCTGTACTTGAAAGAGCCCTGATTAATGTATGAATGAAAAATGGGAAATTCTTGGGTAAACCATGTTTTGCTATGTGATATTTGAACACAATGCATATAGAGATGACTTAAATCTATGCTTGCTTAATAAATCTATAAAATGCTGCAAGAGCATTCTGGGCACATGTGATTATAATTTGAGCTGATTTTCTTTTCACATCTACTTGCTGTGGTTTAAATGTCCCCTCAAGCTCATGTTGAAGCTCAACCCCCATATGGTAGTGAAAGGTGGGGCCTTTAAAAGGCGATTGGATTGTGAAGACTATGTCCTTGTGAATGGACTAATCCACTCATGGAGTAATGGGATGATGGTTTAATGGGTTGTCATGGGCATGGTTCTGAAGACTTTATAGGGAAAGTAAGTGAAAAGGTTAGCTCTTTAGTGCTTTTGCCATTCTCACCACGTGATATCCCATAGAGAGTTCCCACCCAGAGGAAGGCTCTCACCAGATGTACCCCCTGGACCATGCCTCCAAAACTGTAAGAAATAAATTTCATTTTTTAAATAAATTATCCACTTTCAGGTATTCTGTTAATAAACAACAGAAATGAGCTAGTACAAAAAATTGGTGCTGAGAAGTCTGGAGTTGCTTATAACAAATACCTGAAAATATGCAGCTTTTAAACTAGGTAATAGAGGCTAGAAGAATTTGGACGAGCAGTGTAGAAAAAGCCTAGATTCTGGTGAGAGCCTAGAAGACAAGAATACCAGGGAAAGTTGGAACTTCTTAGAGGTTGATTAAATGGTGGTGACCAGAATGCTGATAGAAATATGAACAGTAAAGACCATTCTGAGGAGGTCTCAGACAGAAATGAGGGAAAGTTTATTGGAAACTGGAGCAAAAGTCACCCTTGTTGAACTGGCAAAGAACTTGCCTGGATTGTATCCATGCCTAAAAGTTTTATGGAATGTAGAACTTAAAAGTGATGAGCCAGGGTATTGGGCAGAATAAATTTCTAAGCAGCAAAACATTCATGCAGCTGTGGATATTTGTAACAGCCTAGGCTGCATTATGGCAGCAAAGGCATGATGTAAAGCTGAAATTTATTATTAGATGGGAAGCAGAGGGTAAAAAATTGGAAAACTTTCAGCCTCGCCATGTAAAGAGTGAAAAAGTATGTTTAGGAGAGGAAATCAAGGCTGTAGCCCAGCAACCATCTGCTGAGATCAGAACAAAAGGATCATCAAGAGAATGGAATAAAGACCCCAAAGGCGTTTCAGAGATCTTGAGGTTGCCCCTCCCATCAAAGGCCCGGAGGCCCAGGGAGAGAGAATAATTTCAGGGAACAGGCTTGGGGCACCCTCCATGGGCTTGCTGCCCAGGGTCACCTCGGGATGCTGCTCCAGTTGTGGCAACATTGGCCCCAGGTGTGGCTGGATCTGTAGCTTCAGAGGATATAAGCCTGAAGCCTTGATGGTGTACACGTGGTGTTGTCTAAAGGCTCACAGAATGCCAGAGCTGTGGAAGCATGGCAGCCTCAACTCCGATTTCAAAGATATATGGAAAAGCTTGGGGGCCCAGGAAAGGATTTGTCACAGGGGTGGATTCACCACATAGAGCCTTCACTAGAGCAATGCAGAACAGAAATGTGGGGTCAGAGTCAGAGCAGAGAAACCTCACCAAGGCCATGCCTACTGGAGCCATGAGAGTGGCTGAGACCACCACTGAGACCCCAGAATTGCAGAGCTACCAGCGTGCAACACCAGCCTGGAAGAGTTGAAGTATGGGCTGAGCCCAGGAAAGCCATAGGGGCAGATGACAGATCTGCCTGAGGACCTGGAGGCCCAACCCCCACACCAGTGTGCAGAGGATGCTGGATGTTGAGTCAAGGGAAGTTATTCTCCAGCTTTGAAATTTAATGCCTGACATGCTGGGTTTTGGACATGCTTAGGACCTGTTACCCTTTTGACTCATTTCTCCATTTCAGTCTGAGAACTTCTGTCTTATGCTTGTCCCACCATTGTATCTTGGAAACAGATAACTTGTTTTGATTTCATAGGCTCATGGATGAGAGTATGTACTTGTGACTTTTGAGTTGGTGCTGGAATGAGTTAAGACTTTGGGGCTATGAGGATAAAATGAATGTATTCGAATGTGAGAAGAACATGAGCTTTTGGGGGCCAGGGGTGGAATGCTGTGGTTTAATTTTCACCATGTGATACCGTGCATTGTCACAGTGCCCTGTAGAGAGTGCCCACACAGAAGAAGGCCCTCACCAGATGTGTCCCATGGACTTCTCAGCCTCCAAAACTGTAAGGAATAAATCTCTTTTCTTTATGCATTACCTGGTTTCAGGTATTCTAAGTGACAGAAAATGGACTAATACACCACTCTTTTGTTTTTAGATGGTTGAGATCTAGATCCAAGTCAGTAAGCCTTCATTTTTGTAGACTCCTGAGAGATTCTCATTAAATAATGTGCGTTTGTCTTTAAATAAAAACACACTAATTACATCTATATAGAACATAGCTATGAATATATGAAAAAAATCTGAGGAACAAAATTGGACCCAAATACCTTAAGCTAAAAGAGATTGTCTTAGTCCATTTGGGCTTCTATAACAAAGTACTTTCGACTGGGTAATTTATAAACAACAGAAATTTATTGTTTATTTAGTTCTGGAGGCTGAAAGTCCAAGATCAAGGTGCCAGCAGATTCAGTGTCTGGTGGGGGCCTGTTGCTCACAGATGGCACCTTCCTTGTGTCCTCATATGGCAGAAGGGAAAACAAGCTCCCTCAGGCCTGTTTCATAAAGGTGCTAATCCCATTCACGAGGGCTCTTGCTCTCATGACCTAATTTCCTTCTAAAGGCCCCACCTCTTACTACTACTGCATTGGTGGTAAGGTTTCAACATAAGAATTTCAGGGGGATGCAAACATTCAGACCATAGCAGGGACTTATAATCCTGTAACTGAACATTCCAGAAAACCTGGCTTTCGATTTGGCTGATCTAAGACTCAATGTTGCTACTAGCATGTTTTCTTGGCCTCCTACTTCTGGGTTGGCTCCATCGTCAGGCTCCACACTGAGCTGCTGACATCTACAGCCACTCCACAGCTGCAGTGGAGGTAAGCTTCACAACTTTAGCCACCCAGCCCTGTAAAAAGAAGAGCGTGTACCTCAGCATTTCCTGCACAAGTCTAGGTTTCTCTCTGCCTTGGGTTAGGTGGGATAAGCAGATGGGTTTCACAATCAGGCCCTACCTCTGGTGCCCACCGAACCACAGGGATGAAAATGGGGGATGGAGTTGAGGGAAGATACTCCAGATACTGTTGTTAGGAGGGGAGTGAAAAATAATAATAGTAGTAGTAGTAACGATAATAATAATAATAGCAATAATGGCTAACATTCCAATACTTACATTTGTTGGCATATGTTAACATATCTAATTCTTACCAAAACTCTATGAAATAGGTATTATTAGGTTGTTATTTTACAGATGAGATAACTAAGACAAAGAGAGATTAAGTTAACACAGCTAGGAAGTGGCAGAGCCAAGAACACACAGGCCTCCTGGCTATAGAACCCGCATTGTTTACTTGGCTGTGTTAGGAATGGATGATGGGTCACAAACAGTGGGTATCCCTACACTCAATTTTCACCTTCCAATTATAATCTTTGGCTCCTTATTTAAGAGCTCATAACATGTAGCAGTGTTCAGTGCTGTCTCCTGCAATCAGTTTCCCCTGTGGTTGTGTGCCGTGAAGTGTAAGCCACATGGGGTAGCCCGTCCATTTCTGAACTCTTGTACTTCAGGTCATTATCTACCTACCTTTGTTCTTACTGAAGGTGTTGTAAAGCAGAATACTCCTTAGTATGTCACCTGTGCAGCTGATTCCAGCAATCCCTTAATCGAGGATGTCCTCCCCCATTTTCATGGCTACCTTTTGTGTAATCAGAACAGGATTGAGATTGTAAGTGCAGAGCTTTGATTGGATGTCATAACTACATATTGAGCTACAGATTTATTGATTGATATAGAACTGGAGCCATCTAACCTTCTGTTTTGTTTTATTTATTTTTTCTTTTTTTCTGGTAGGTAAATTTGGCACATAATGGGAAATGTTTATTTCTTTCTGCTTTGGATATAAGAGCTTATTGTCAGATAAGTTGACTGCCTTTAGTATCATTAAAAAAAAAACCCTAAATACCATTTTTCCCACTTTCTTCCTTCCTCCAAAATATATTGTGGACATAATACATATTTAAACAATTAAGCTAGCACATTCTCTATGCCATGAAAACATAAGAGATACAGTTATTGGGCCAAGTCAACTTGATGAATATGTAGCATCTTGGGAGAATGATTATATCCATTTCTAAAGCTCTTTTCTTCAGTTAACATCTATCTCATGCACTTAGAATTTCTTACACCACTGTAATCAATACAATACTTAATATTAAATTATTCTGGACTAAAGATCTTTAAAAAAAAATGTTGGAATTCTCTTTTTGTCTTTGGGAAAAGCTTCCTTAGGGTAAATGTGGGCTTTCAAAATCCTTTGAGGACATGGATTTGTGAAGCCTGAATAGCTGATCTTCCATGGTCTTAAACCCAGTCCTGAATATACTGAAAGAGGCAGACTGCATCAAATGAAGTGACAGCTCAATTGGTTTGACAAACCTTCGTAAAAATATAGATTTTCTGCTGTCTTTTCCTTAAGCCTTTCTTAATCTCAGAAATAATTCTGCAATTGATGATGGTATAGCATAGCTCCACTCACAATTGTGCTAGAAAAATCAAATGAGCATTTTGAGAAGTAGAGGGTTCTCCTATGAGGCAGTAGGGTGAGCCTTGAAATCCAGGATGGTTCATCTACTCAGGTGCTGCCATACACCTCTCCAATGCCAGGGTAGGTATCCTGGTGCTGATTTGCTGAGTAATGGGAAGCCACTGAAAGGTATTAAGCAGGAGAATTACATGCCTCTAGCCATATTTTGTAAAGATCCTCTAGTTATCATGTAGGTTAAAGAGGCACAAATGTGGAATTAGGGAGACCAGTAAAGGCTGGTTGAGTTCAGAGATGATGGTTGGACTGGAGTGGTGGCAAAGGGGACAGTAATATTTAACATTCATGGAGTACTTACTGTTAAGAATCCTATTATATAGATACCATTATTGGTCCCAATTTTATAGATGAAGACTCTGGGGCACAGTGAGGTAGAGTAACTTGTCTAAGGTCACATAGCTGTGAAATTGCGGCTTGGATTTCAATCCAAATAATCTGATTGAGAATTTATTTTTTTAAATCACTAAGCTTACTTTTCTTTCTTAGATGGAAATAAGAAAAGTAGATAGATTGAAGATAGATTTAGAGATAGGATAATTAGGACCTGGCAATTCATTTAATGTGGGTGGGTGGAAGATGGAGGATGCAGAGGTGACTCCCATGCTTCTCCCTGAATCAACTAGAAGGATTCAATATGTACTGCAGCAGAGAAAGACTGAAGGATACACAGATTTGGAGGGGAGGGTCAAGAGTTCAGTTCAGCAGGTACAGGTGGGGATGCCAAGTGAAGCTACTTAGTAGGCTGTGGCCCATGACGATCTGCAGCTTAGGAGAGAGGGCTGGACTGGAGATATCCAACTGGGAACTGGCAGTTATTGGAAAATATAGCTGTGGCTTAAGATAACCCACAAATGATTCAATGCCTGACAGATAACAGCCCAGTAACACTGAGAGAATGAATCTATAGGGGAGCAGTGGATCTTCAGATCGAGAGCAAAACTTATAGTAAGGATTCATGAGATTCGAAGTCTAGCTTTGTAGATGTTAGGTGGGTGGTAATGTCCACTGAAAACATTCCTCAGATATTTCCAGTGAAACTACCGTGAAAGAAAAGCACTCTGACAAGTATCCATTTTTAACATGTATAGGAGAACTTAAAACTATAGGTTTAATAACTAGCTCAAGTTATGTGTGTTATTAATTTACCAAGAGATATTGAATAAAAATTATAGGAGGCTGTTGTTTTGGACTAAGCCCCTGCACTAGGCCCCTACAGACCAGACTAAAAAATCAAAATGGAGTCAATCACTCCTGCTAAATTAGTTCCACATCACCAACCCCAAACTATGTTGTTGTCTTACCTTCTGAGAAATCAGGAGAGATAACAATTTCATGAATGTGTCAGTTTAAATCTTTAATAAACATAATAATGAAGTCCCCTTGTTTTTGGTGAGGGAATCCAAACCCTTGATGTTGGTGTTATCAGCACCATGCTCTAACCAACCGAGAGCTCCAAACAGTGACATTATTGTCATACTGGTTGTGTGACATGGTTCCAGCATGGGCCTGGCTTTGGCCTCCTGCAAAGCTGCCACTCAAGGGGTGCTCCAATTCAATGTTTTATAGTATATTCACGAGATTGTACAACCATCACCACTACCTAATTCTGGCACATTTTTATCAACCCGAAACCCTGTTGCCCATTAGTAGTCACTTCCCATTTCCCCCCAACTCCCTCTACTCCCAGCTCTTGGCAGCCATTAATCTAATTTCTGTCTCTATAGATTTTGTTCTGGATATTTCTTATAAATGGAATCACAGAATATGTGGTCTTTTGTGCCTGGCTTCTTTCACTTACTGTAATGTTTTCAGAGTTCATCCTTGTTACATGATACATCCATGTAACAGCACTTCATTCACTCTTCCTTTTTGGGGGGCAGCTAGCTGGTAAAGGGGTCAAACCCTGGACCTTGCTCCTCTGTTCTAATTCTAACACAAAAGAAGTAACCTGATGTTAAATAATCAGTTATTTTTCTATTGTTCTGTCTCCCTGTCCCCACCTTACAAAAAAATTAACTTTGAAATTAATTTACTTTTGTTTTCTATTTCTGCTTTCTTCAGCCAAAAAAGTCAACCTCTTTTGCTCAGCTAATTGGAATACTTACTCTATTTTATGGAATGACCTGTTGCCAGATTTTAGAATCACAGTAAAGCCAGTCGAGATCTTTAACAAGTTTGCTGTACTTTTGTCCTTTGACAGTGATAAACATCATTTTTTTTTTTTTTTGGTCTAGAACTTACAAACCTTATTAGCCAATATAGTGTGTATTGAAAACAATAACTTTTCTTATTTTTCAAGTTTTAATAGCCTCATATTTTTAAAGAACAAAGTTTAAGCGCTTTTAAGTTTAAAATAACTTTAAACTTCAAAAAGTGTTGCAAGAATAACATAAAGAACCCCTATGAGTTCTTTATTCAGGTTCACTAATTATTAACATTTTGCCACATTTGCTTTATCATACCTTCTTTCTTTATATCTACATAATATTTCATGAATCTTTAGAGAATATGTTGCAGTCATCATGTTTCTTGACTCCTGTATACTTCGGTGTGAATTTCCTAAGAATGAACACATTCTTTTATGTAGCCATAGTACAAGGGTACTTCAAAAAGTTTGTGGAAAAATAGAATTAAAAGATAAATGAATCTTTCCATGAACTTTTTGAAGACCTTGTGTACAATTTTCAAATTCAGGAAATATAACATTTTTATACCATTTTATAAAGTGCAGTCAATATTTAAATTGCTTCATAGCAGTTTCCACCCTCCCCCCACCCCCCATACAGGATCTAGCCTAGGATCATGCATTGCATTTAATCCTCATGTCTCCTTAAACCTTTAATTTGGACAAATCGCAGCCTTTGTCTTTCAGGGGATTGTCATTTTTGGAGAATATAGGCCAGTGTTTTAAAAAATGTCTCTCATTTTAGGTTTATCTGATACTCCCTGAGGATGTACAGCATGATTAGACTCAAGTTATGCATTTTTGATAGGAATACTATAAAAGTTATGGTTGTGTGTTCTCAGTGTACAATGTCAGAAGGCAAACGATGTCATTTTGCCCAACTATTGGTGATATTAGCTTTGGCCACTCAGTTAAGGTGGTATTTGCCAGATTCCTCACTGTAAAGTCATATTTTTTCCCTTTATAAATATTAAGTAATATAAAAGAGTTAAATTTTGAGTTAAAACCTTTCTCCTAAAATCAATATCTACAATTGAAAATCTGGTTTGCTAATTGCGAGACCCCTAGGAGAAAGATGCATTAGGAATCTAGGAGCAAGCTAACTGAATCTGGCAGGGAGACCAGTGTTAATTTGTTCAGCTTCTAATATGCACTTTAAAAAATCTCTCAATCACACCATAGGTCTAAGTTGGAAGGGTGGTGGTATGAGATCATATTCCTGACATGGTTCCAGCCTATTCTGGTAGATAAAAGAAAACATCTGGTCTTTGCTCCATCCCTACTTTCTCCCACAACCGATTCTAAAGAAAGTCTGCCTGATTATTATTTAATGTATATCCAAATTATTTTACATAAATTACCATTGCCCTCTCTTCCCATTTCACAAAGATTCTAATGTTTCTAATGTCCTGGAATTGAGGATTGGTTATTTTTCCTTGTCTCTTACTCCCCACACTTATCAATCTTAGAATGCTAAAACAGGCCTTAAAACATTAAGAATCTACTCATATATATATGAAAACATGCCTGAGAGAATAATACATTATATATAGTATGTTATTCTATATAAATATGAAGAAATGCACAAATGAGCCTGTTTAAATTTTATTCTTGAATTAAATAGTTATTCTCTCAGGCATGTTATCATCAATTTTAAAACAAACTCTGTAACAACCATAAAAACATGAAAAACAACATACTTGTGTAAGGCTTTATGCATATTTTTTCCGTTTTTATTTTACAAACTTCTAATGAGTCACCCAACATGAATTTTGGCAGACTAGTGTAAAATAGCACAGTTCTGTGATTTTTTTTTCAGACTCTGGTAATGCTGGGTGGCATTTTGCCTTGTTCCACATCTGTTCAAAACTTGCAACAAGTTTACCAAAATTCCTGCTGTTTAAAGACTATTCTAAATATCAAAGATTTCAGAACATTTAAATAAAGTATTTGTGCTTAACTCTCTCTCATAAAAATTGTCTACACAGGGGGCTGGCTGCTTAGCCTCATAATGGTCAGCCACCAAAAACACAAGCAAACAAACGAAAAACCAATTGTTTACCTTTTCCTGTGTTTCCAGTTGTTTACTACTGAAATGAACACCAT
>NW_007726828.1:80291-81592 GCF_000696425.1 Galeopterus variegatus
AAAAACCAATTGTTTACCTTTTCCTGTGTTTCCAGTTGTTTACTACTGAAATGAACACCATTACTTTAAAAACAGTAAGGGGAAATTTACACCAAGGTAATGGAGTAGACCACAAAATAGAAAGAAAAGCATGAGAGTACTTCAAAAAGTTTGTGGAAAAATGGAATTAAAAGATAATACAAATATTTCCATGAACTTTTTGAAGATCCTTAATAAGTCAAATCAATTGCCTTGTTTAATATTAACAAATTAAAAATATTGAATATACAAATTAAAATAAGGATCTCATCTCATTTGGTCAAGTATGGAGATGGGACACTTCAAAAATATATGTTATTAACATGAACAACTAATATTAGCCCAATAGTAGATTGAATACTTTGATTGCTCTTGGAAGATATTCAATTAAGTCAAAAATTAGAGAAATATTTTTTATCTTTGAATACATTGTTCTTTATAATAAATTATAAGAGATTTTCTTGTGCAACATAGTTGGACTGTCTTATTATGTTCAGTTGTAATGAGACACTTTTCCTGTGGGGAAGTATTGAGAGACTCTAATAATTCTATAATGTTCCTGTTATTTCCATTTCATGAAAAGAATATCAAGCAATTTCAAACTGACCTCAAACATTATTAAAAAGTAAGGCACAGAGAATACTCTCTGTGGATAAAGGGTAAGGTACTATAACAAAGAAACTGAATAATTTATACTGTGTCTTAAAAACTGTGGAAGCTAGGCCGAGCCCGTGGGGCACTCAGGAGAGTGCGACGCTGGGAGCACAGCAGCGCTCCCACTGCGGGTTTGGATCCTATATAGGGATGACCGGTGCGCTCACAGCGCNATCGCAACCCTCAGTGTCGCGCCCGTACCGGACCGGGACCAGCAACGGGATCACAACCCTTCCAAGCGGCGCACTGTAGCAGTGCGCCACCGGGCCGGCCCTCCTTTTGTCTTGATTCTCCGTTATTTTCTAGGACATTGTCCTTCTCTTTGCACAGTTAAAGCTGATTTGTGGGGAAATCTGTGTTCTAGTCCTTTAGAAAGGGAAGAGAGTATGAAGAAGTACATGCCTTATGTCTTAAGGTCCAGTGCAGGAAATGTTACACATTTATTTTGCCTTAGTTACATGGTTACTACATGTAAGGGAGGCTGGGAAATGTCTAGCTGGGCTGCCATGTACCCATTTGTAAACCGTGGACATGAAAGAAAGGGTGGACATCTACCTCCATAGAGAGTTAGGATAACTTGCCTAAGGTCACATGGCTAGTAAGTGGAAGAGCAGACATTCAAAACCAGT
>NW_007726828.1:83165-85210 GCF_000696425.1 Galeopterus variegatus
GGTATTGGAAACCACACATATTCACTTCTACTGCATTCTTTTGGTAAAATCAAAGTGCAGACTTAAGGGGAGGCTCCATAGCTTTACGAGAGTAGTGGAAAACTGTAGTTACAAAAGGTATATGGGATGGGAGATACTGTTGTGCCCATCTTTGTAAACAATTTACTACAAATACTAGGCAATTCCACCTCTCAAAATCTTCTAGGACTAGACAGAGCCCAGGGAGATTATAGTCTGAGAGATCCTCTGACCTAGGTCTGAGATTCACATAAGAGGTATATGGGTTCTGTGGTCTTCCCATTTTCATTCTGCCCTAAGGGAAGATCAGGACAGGAAGTAGGCAAGATTAGACTAAGAGGAATGGATGGTACATACCATTGGCTTCCTATGGAATAATTTGTTACATTTTGGGTTGTGTTCAAGAACTCAGGAGGCCTAATGGTGGATCTGTGTTAGTTGTGTTCACTAAAGGGCAACTAGGGTTGGGAATGACTTCATCTGAGTTATAACCAGTAAAACATCTTCCCTAAATAAAAAGACCTGGATCTTGGGGGCTAGAATGCTTCTGAATTCAGGGAGAGAGTCTGTGAGAAGCAGGGCACCTAAACTCTCTATGGCAAGGTAGAGGAGCCAGTGTTATTTCAAGTAGGAGTTGGATGTATGGGAGGTAGTTCATAGTGGGAAGTGGTTCACTGGGGGGTGACAGCAGAGGGGAACATTAGGGAGCAGGGGTAAGAAGGAGATTGACGAGAGCTGGAAGTTCAGCTGGAAGCCTGAGATAAGTTAGTCTTAAAATTCTCAAGGGTAGAGAGTACATCCTATTTACTCTCACATCCTTAAAGGGAAATTGGTATTTGGCATGTGGTAGATATTCATAAATGTTTACTCACATAAATTAATTTTATACTGAACGAAGAGGAAGACAGAAATGTCCTAACTGATAAAGTCAAGTAGTAGTGAATGCTAATGAAGAGGCCAGGAAGCTTGTTTGTAGTGGGTGGTCCGAATTTGTGATTTTGAAAATTAGGGTGGGATTTGTCTCTGCCCATTTTGTGGGAAGGGGTATTTAAAAAAGCTGTGGTACTTCTCCACTATGGCCTCTGATCTAATGGGAAATACAATCTCTCAAGCAGGATGAATACAAAGAAAACCACACCTAGACAATTGAGTCAAACTGCTGAAAACCAAAGCTAAGGAGAAAACCCTAAACGTAGCCAGAAAGAAAACAGTCAAACAATAGAGAAAAATCAACAAAGACCAAAGGTGGTTCTTTGTGAGGATTAATAAGACTGATGAGATCCTAGCAAAACTGATGACAAAAAACAAAAACAAAAACAACCACCCCCCCAAATTATTACTAGTGGAAGTGAAAGATTGAGCAGACATAAAAAGCGTAAGAGAATATCGTGAACAACCTTATGCCAGTAAAGTTACCAATTGAAACAGACAAATTCCTTGAAAGACACAATTTATGAAACTGACACAAGAAACAGAAAATATAAATAGTCTTTAAAAAAACAAGGAACAAAGTTAGAGGAATTACCTGACCTAATTTCAAGATTAACTATAAAGCTACAGTCATCAAGACAGCATGATATTAGATTAAGGATAGACAAATGGATTGATGGAATCAAATAGAGGATTTAGAAATAGATTTACGTTTTTATAGTCAACTAATTTTCAACAAAAGTATATAGCAATTCAATAAATAAAGTGATGTTTTTTCAACAAATGCTGCTGGAAGAACTGGAAAATTGTATGAAGAAAAATGAACATTAATCTCTACCTTAAACCATACACAAAATTTGAGTCAAAGTGGGAGAACATCCTTCTGACTTAGGGGTACATAAAGATTTCTTAGCAGGAAACAGAAAGCCTTAGCTATAGAAGAAAAATCTGATAAATTGGAGTTCAGAAAAATTATAAACCTTAGTTCATCAGAAGACATCATTAAGGGCCGGCCCGGTGGTGCACTGGAGAGTATGCCACTTGGGAGTGCGGCAGCGCTCCCGCCGAGGGTTCGGATCCCATGTGGAGACCGGTTC
>NW_007726828.1:85303-86341 GCF_000696425.1 Galeopterus variegatus
GATTATAACAAGGACCTCCTATAACTAAGAAATCCAAACCCACACAATCTGCATGAGAAAAGAAAAAAAAAGACTTGAATGGGCGTTTTACTAAGAATATGCACAAATGGACAACAAACACATGAAAAGTGCTTAACATTATTTGTCATCAGGAGAATGCAATTTTAAAGCACAATGAGACAGCACTTTATGATCAGAATGGCCAAAATGAAAAAGACTGATAATACCATATGCTGGTGAGGATGTAGAACAAAATAAAACTTTTATACCTTATTGGTGAGAGTGTAAAACAGTACAAACATTTTGGAAAAAAAGTATGGCAGTTTCCTCTAAAGTTATATATATCTATTTTATAACTCAGTAATTCTGAGTATTTATCCAAAAGAAATGAAAATATATGTTTGCAGAAGACTTGTGCAAGAATGTTTATACCTGCTTCTTTATTCATAATAGCCTCAATAGCCTGGGAATAGACCACATGCCCATAAACAGAAGAATAGAAAAATAAAATAGAAAAATATTCATACAGTGGAATACTGCATAGCAATGAGAATGAATAAAATACTGCTAAATACAATAATAGGGGTAAATCTTAGAGTTATAATGTTAAGTGAAAAGGGTCAGCCAAGGGGCCGGCCCGGTGGCGCACTGGATAGTGCGCCGCCTGGGAAGCGCGGCGGCGCTCCCGCCCGAGGGTTCGGATCCCACATACGGACCGGTTCCCGCTCACTGGCTGAGCGAGGCGCGGGAGCAACGCCGAGGGTTGCGATNATTCATACAGTGGAATACTGCATAGCAATGAGAATGAATAAAATACTGCTAAATACAATAATAGGGGTAAAAGAGTTATAATGTTAAGTGAAAAGGGTCAGCCAAGGGGCCGGCCCGGTGGTGCACTGGATAGTGCGCTGCTTGGGAAGCGCGGCGGCGCTCCCGCCCAAGGGTTCGGATCCCACATACGGACCGGTTCCCGCTCACTGGCTGAGGGAGGCGCGGGAGCCACGCCGAGGGGTGCGACGCCGTTGCAGGTCCCCCGCC
>NW_007726828.1:87261-97107 GCF_000696425.1 Galeopterus variegatus
TTGCCGGACACGGAAAAAGACAAAAAAAAAAAAAAAAAAAAAAAGGGTCAGCCAAAAATAAAAAAAGCAAGCACAGCACTGTATTATGTCTTTTACGTGAAGTTCAAGAGCAGGGCAAACTAATATGCAGTGCTAGAAATCAGAATAATTTTTGACCCTGCAGAGATGACTAGGAGAGGCAATGTGAACTTTCTGGAGTGAGTGAGATGCTCTGTATCTTGAGTGGATGTGGGTTAAGTGGGCTTATCTAATTGTCAAAATTCATCAAACTGTACACTTAAGATCTGTGCATTTAACTGTAAGTTACAATCTAATTAAAAAGAAAAAAAACCAGTGTACAGTAAAGAATTGAATGTTCAAATTGAATTTAATTTAAAAAAAAAGAAAAACTGTGTAGTAAGGAGTTGAATTGAAGGAAAAATAAAAAAACCCTCTTATAGTTCACGTTCAGCAACACAATAGATAAAATTTCTTCAAAATTAACCTGGACTGATAAATATTTATTTAACTAAAGTGTAATGAGTACCTCTTGTGTGTGAGCCATGTTCTAGGAATTGGTGAGCAGGGCAAAAAACAGCCTTGCTTTCATGTGCTTTACATTTTCAGGTGGTGGGGGAGGGGGGAGAGGCAAGCTATGCACAAACAATGAATAAGGTAAGTTTAGATATGTGTCATGAAAAAAACTGTGACTGGGAGAAGAGTAGGAGGAGAAATATTATCAGGTCATAAGGAAAGACTTCTTTGAAGAAGTGACATTTGAACTGAGTCTTAAATTATAAGATAGAGCAGCTCTGTGAAGATCTGTGGGAAGAGTGTTCCAGGCAGAGGGAACAGTCAGTGTACGTGCCCTACAGTGGCAATAAACATGGCACTTGTCACAGCCAGCCTCTGTGACAAGACCCTGGCAGGCAAAGGGGAGAAGGGTGATCTGGTATCTGCTATGTATGTTCTGTGGAGTCTCATTTGATGATTATTTTTTTTTTCATATTAATTAAAAATTTTTTTATTATGGAAAATGTTTGGTCTATACAAAATAAAAAAACTAGTATAACAAACCTCACGTGTCCATCATTCAGCTTCAACGACTACAGCATTCTGCTATTCTTTTTTCATCTTATACTTCTCTCCTTTCCCCTCTCAATTATTATTGATTGTTTTGAATATAAATAATCCTGGCTAGTGTCCAAATCACTTTAAGGATATAAAATTTGCATGACAATATGCCTTTCTGTCTGGCTAGGCTAAGGCCTGGAATCCTTACAGTGCCAATTGTCTAGCTCTTAATCCTCTTCATGACACCAATTGTAAAGCTAGACAACCACGCTAGTTGTCACGGCTCTTTTACCTGCTGGTAATCCTGCATTGACTGGGCTAAGGGTTGAGCTAGGGCTGGGTCTGGAGCTCCCAGACCCCTCAAGCCCATTCACAGACTGGGTCACAAACCCTTCACACACCAGGCTGGGTCACCAGACCCCTCCATGCCAGGCTGGGTCACCAGACCCCTTCACGCAGGTCTCTGAGCTAGGCAACTGGCCACACAGTCCTTGGAAGCTGCAGGTCTGGAAAAAACATGGCCATGCAGGGTGGGTGCCGGAGGCAGTAAAACACCAGCCAAAGTGGCGCTGTGTGGGCGCACTCACTACACCCACACAATGTTTACAGAACCACCCTGAACTGGCTCTGAGGTGAGGGGAGGCTGACCAATTATTCCATTTTCCCAACACTTTCAATTTGCAAAAAACTAAATGCATTCTAGTTATTATTGGTATTATATTAAAATTTTAAATATTTGTGTTTCATTAGTAAACCCTACTTTTCATAACTTTGCTTTTTTATTGCTTAGTAATGTAAGTTAAAGGGAGAGTTAGAAAGCCACAGATAAAGCCAAAAAAAAAAAAGAAAAAGAAAAAGGAAAAGAAAGCCCTGTGGTTGTCTTAGTAATACATTTCTGGATATAATCGCATATGTTAACCAACTATATTGTGCTGTTATGAAAATGATATCAATACTCTATTTTCATGTCACTTAATATGTACTACAATATTATTTTAAAAGCTACATAGTGAGCCACTGCATAGATATACATTAATTCATAAAATTAATATGTAATCTTGAACATTTAGGTAGTTTTCTACTCTTCATTGGTGCTAACAATTGTGCATCTTTGTGCCCATCCCTAATTAGGTTTTTAGGACAGATTTTTGGAATTGATTTTTCTTTCGATATATGCTTCCTAATCGACTGTCTCAGTGTCTGTACCAATATTTCAATGGAACTTTTTCCCTTATAAAAGTTACCTGGAAAAAATGATAGTCTTTCTATTGTTCTGTAGGCACATTCTGAACCAGGAAATGTGCTGTTTTGATTTTTAGAAAATCAAATCCAAGACAAAAGCTTTGTTTGAGAAAAAAGAAGAAAGGTTATGTTGCAGTGGAAAAGTCATGGCTCAGGGCTGACCCATTATGCTTCCTTCTTCCTGTTTGGCTGTTGTGTTACTGGAATCATGACATGGTTTTATTATGATGGGAAAGAATGAGAAGGATACAGTGGGAAATAGGATGAAGGGAACAGATTGAGATCAAGTCTAGGAATAGGGCAAGGGAGATAAAATGAGCAGAATAATGGCTCAAAGATGTCCACATCCTAATCCCCCAAATCTGTGAATATGTTACCACACATGGCAAAAGAGGCTTTACAGATGTGATTAAATTAAGGATCTTGAGATAGGGAGATTATGCTGGATTATCCAGGTGGGATCAATGTAATCATAGGAGTGCTTATATGTTCAAGAGGGAGGCTTGAGAATCAGAGTAAGAGAAGGAGATGTGATGACAGAAGTAGAGATCAGAGTGGTGCAATTGCTGGTGGAAGGAGGCTATAAGCCAAGGAACAGGTGCAGCCTCTAGAAGCTGGAAAATGTGAGGAAACCTATTTTCTCCTAGAGCCTCCAAAAGGAAAACAGCCCAGCTGACACCTTGATTTTAGCCCAATAATATTCATTTTGAACTTCTTGCCTTCAGAACTGTAAGATAATAAACTTGTTTTGTTTTAAGGCACTAAACTTGTGGTAATTTGTTACAGCAGCAGTAGGAAACTTGCTTCATTTTCTGCTTCTAGTCTCCAGGCTATATGAATCTTGGAGTTTACTTTAATTTTTTTGTTTTAAGGCACTAAACTTGTGGTAATTTGTTACAGCAGCAGTAGGAAACTAGTACAGATGCCAAATTTAATGAGGGGAGGGAGGGAGTTATGAAATTTGGAAGAATGTGAATATTTGCAAAATAAGTTTGATATTTGGACAGACGGTGGTGGAAGAAGGTAAACTGAAACTATAGGGACGGGATAGAGCTGAACAAAGTGGACTTCAAGATGAGGTCACAGCCTCTCCTGTTTTTCTCAGCATTATGTACTTTTCCTTCATAGCATAGCTTGAAGCTAAATATGTGTTTTTGCAATTATTTATTTAATCTCTGCCTTTCCCTCTAGACTGCAAATTCTATGAGAGTAGAGACTGTCTGTTTGGATCATCACAATGTCCTGAGCATCCCTGTAATAACTAATAACAAACAAATGGGCATGATAAAGATTAAAGTGAATGAGTGAATTGGGAGAAGATACCTATAAATAAACAGAAAATAACAGAAAGTCCAACAGAGGGATATCCAACATATAGCCAACTTCTTAGACATGTCAAATTCCTTACATTGTTCTACAGTGATTTTTAGACATTTGGACATAGCACCCTAGTGTGGTGTTTTCTTTTGCAGTCTCTGTTGTAGTGATGGATTAAAATCAGGTGGTGGCTTTGGAACTAGTCTTCTTTGGTTCAAATCCATATGGCTATGCATACTGTTCCTAGCATACTCAAGTATGTCCCTAACATATCTACATGTGATACTTGTCAGTTCGGCTGGGCCGAAGTATGGCAAAAGGGTCCATTGTCCATCCATCCATCCATCCATCCATCCATCCATCCATCCATCCATCCATCCATCCATCTCCATCCATCCATCCATCCATCCATCCATCCATCCATCCATCCATCCATCCATCCATCCATCCATCCATCCATCCATCCATCCATCCATCCATCCATCCATCCATCCATCCATCCATCCATCCATCCATCCATCCTAGTCTGATGATTAGGAGCACAGCTGTGGAGCCAGACACCTGGGGTTCAATCATAGTTCTGCCAGTTATTATGTGACCTTTGTCAAGTTGCTTAAAACTTAGTTTTTTGATCTGTAAAATAGGTTTATTAATATGGTTGTTGTAAGGATTAAATGTAAAGCAATTAAACTAATTCCTGGCACACAGTCACTGATAAGTATTATCAATTATTAGTTGAAACATAAATTTTGGCTTAGTAGAAAGAATCGGAGACCAGGTCGCCACTATTTAGCTGTGTGACTTTGGTCAGACTTAACCTCTCTGGTTAGGGGAAGGGATTGTACTAACCCAATGATTGTTACGACTGTGTATGACTGTGCATATCAACTGTCTGGAGGTCCTTTTAAGATGCAGATTCTGATTTAGTAGGTCTGGGATGGAGGATAAGATTCTGCATTTCTAACAAGCTCCCAGGGGATGCTGATGTTGGTGATTCATGGACCTTGCTTCATTTTCTGCTTCTAGTCTCCAGGCTATATGAATCTTGGAGTTTACTTTAATTTTTTTTCCCTCCTTATAGCCTAAATCCAAAATTTGTTTAACTGATTCTGTTTCCTCCTTTAAAATGTCTCTTCAGTGTCCATTGAACTAAATTATAATAGAATAATTTAGAAAATTGACATAACTGCTCAATTATGCCACCATTAAAAATTGTTACAAAGCATGCTAACAGCATGGCAGCATTTGTATAATTTAATATTGTGAATATGTGAATACATATTATATATGATTAAATCTGGGGGGAGACCCCCCCAGCATTCTATACACAGGAAAAAGAGGGCAGGAAAATAATACCCCAAATAGGCTAAGGTTGGATGGCAGAAATATGGTTCTCTCTAGGGGTATATATATATATATACCCCTATATATAAGTATATATATATACTTTTTTCTTTTTCTATGGTTTCTTTAATGAATATGTATAATTGGGAAAATGAAAACATTGTTTTCAAAGAATTTCCAGATCTGGATCCTGTCGATTCAAAGGGACTTCTGGAATCCTTAGGGTCCATTATCTTCCTTTCTCTCATAAGTATCTTTATAGGCTCCTCTCTTCGTTTTTTATATTCAGTCTTCACTCTCCAAAAAGATTTTCTTTTCCTCTCCCCTATGAATGAAAACTCCTGTCTGACAGGAGGGATTAATCATACCGTGGTGACAGAACACCAGTCCCCACATGGCCAGGTCTCGCTTCTAATGGCTACCAAGAGCTGGGGGCAAGAGTGCTGACACTATACCATCTTTTCCAGAACCTTGCTGTGACTCCTTTGGGGGCTGCCTCTGGCAGAAGGAAAGAGGAGGCTGTCGGAGGGATGAAGTCAGATGTAGCACAGCTGCAGCTTCTGCCAGAAGCCTCTCGGGACGTAGCTCCACAGCTGCAAAGCAGCCAAGCAGCCAGCCACGTCCACAGCCGCCATGTCTTCGAGGGAGAGAGAGCCAGAGCCAGATGTTACTTCTGGAAAAAAACTGCTCTGCAGAACTTGGCCTCTGAATAGTGCATCTGTCCAACTTATCTTTTACTTGGTCGTAGATAATGAAAATTCTGCTTGAAAGGACTGGAAAAATCAAAGAAGGAACATAACTTGACTATAAAAGAAAGTCACGAGATACTAACGTTTTTGCCAAAGCATTTATTCTGGAGTTTCTCAGACTTCTTTGCTTGAATCCATATTGAAATATCCTTTCTAGGGGGAAGAAATCTGTTGATTAGCTGCTGCTGCAGGTTCGCTTGATTTTATATTTTATGCCCCATAGGATTTGACAAGGAGAGTTTGTTATACCTTTAAGGAGAGAGAGAAAACCCTTTCCTTGCCCTCAATTCAAGACCTTTCCAGAACAAACCTTCTCCTTCTGTTAAGCCACTATACCTTCCAGGTCTGGAGGGCACGGTTTGACAAGTTGTTTACTGCCCAAGGGTTCCTGATAGAGGAGAAAGGAAGAGGCCAGCATCAAGCCTGTTTTCCACACATTAGGATGTGCCCTGTACAGGCCTCTGCGTAACTGGGAGGGGCATCTTTTTCTAAATAACACAAAGATGCTGTTCACTTGCCGAGCATTGTGTCCATAGGTTTACCTTTGCCTAGATAGGAAGGCTTTTCCTACTTAACATAAAGTGTTATACAGGCCCTACCTGGCCCCATCTCAGACTTCTAACCTGGAGTCACTGCCCTCTCAGCTGCTGGCCCAGCAGCACCCAAGTCGCAAGGATGGACTCATCCTGACTGCAAACCAGAGGGTTTGAGGAATTTTGTCCAAGGGTCAGAGCACCAAGTCTGGCTATGAACTTGTATCTCCATTCTGATCAGGAAGGTTTTTTCTGAGACCCAGGCTTTCCACTTATACTCAAGAGATAGATTCTTGTCTTATTTCATGAGCCAAACAGATACCTCAGATACCTGCCTGGTATCTTGGTCCCTTTAGAACTAGGGACCTGTCTTGGTCTGGCCATGGGCATGCCAAGGATTCAAGCAGTGCTCCTGCTCCACAGCCTGGCTGCTGCTCTTTGTTCCCCCAGTGATTCTTTCTACTTGGATCTCTGACTGTGACCTACTCCAGGGTGAATCTTTCTTACTGTTCCACTTGCCTGCCAATTTGTGCTGTGTTCCTGAAGTTGACAGCTTGCCTGTTCCACTTCCTTTCTCTGTTGCCTTGAAACCTCTGGACACTGTATTCTGGCTCTTGGGCTGAACTTTGGAAGTCTCTCGATTGGGTGGGTCTGGCTCTATGTCTGTTCTTTCCTAGGCTGCCTCATCCTGATTCAACAAAGATGGCAATACCTGGCCATGCTCTGAGATGTAGCAATTAGCCCAGAAAGGTCTAACTAATATGAGCAAATAATCACTTACATGTCACAGTGTACACTCTTTCCTGAAAATATCTCCCGACCAGGTGTGCAGTATCTGAAATTCTACCAATAGCTTTGCTCCCTATAGGAATCCTCTGGAGGAGTCAGGGCCAGTGACCAGTCAGTCACAAACACATATGGCCATGAGTTAGTAATATCATTATCTTACCTAACTACAGGAATCCAGAGAAGTATGTGAGGGGTAAGAAGTCCAGGGAGAGTAGCAGAGAAGAGACTTGTATAGAAACAAGTAGAGGGAGGCACTGAGAACAAATGCTCCCGTCTTTCTGACTTTACTTGCTCCCAGCTCTGGACTAGCAACTCACGTAACTTTAGGTTTTGACGTGGTTTGACATATTGTGACAGTATTCTCTGAGAGAATACTGGACAAAAACATTGTCTTTAGGGTCTATGGAGAAAGAAACAGAGATAGGATTTTGTTATTATTTGGAAGTGGGCAGAAACGCTGAGGAATGAGCCATGATGCACCATTCAATAGATTATAATGTAAAACAAGGACAAAAAAACAGCTAGTGTCAGAAATCAGTTAGGGACAAAGCTCAGGGAAGGACAGAAGATTGTACGTAAGTCAAAAAGCAGTTCTCATGCCACTAACATTACACTTTGAATGTGATGTACCCTTTCAGATCCTCACACAAACACTCACTTCTCTGGGACTAACTGAAGTGTCTCACTTCCTCCATGTCTTTACGATGTGGGCAGTACAGGCTGAGGGGAAGAACTTGATATGTGATTGACAGGTCACTAAACGGGAGTTGGAGACCTTCTGGTGATTTTCCTGAAGCATTAGGGTTGCTTCATGGAAATGAATCCACCCTGGGAGGTAGTGATCCAGAGTGGCTGGAGCATGACTTTTGTGTCAGCCAGGACTGGGCTCTCGCTAGTTCTGGCTCAACCACTTACTAGTTGTATTTGCTTGAGCACTTCACCTAAGCCTCACTTTCCTCATCTGTGAATTGGGTATGATAAACTATGCCATAGGGTATTGTGAGGATTGCATGGGATCATTACATGATATTACAAAGCTCCAAATAGAATGTCTAGCACAGGGAAAGTGTTTGTGAATGGTGCCTCTGTTTTTATTAGACCAATTCCCTATTTTCCCACGAAACAATCTGGAACTTCTGTCAGTAGAACTTCTCTAAAGAAGTCAGAACACTTTCATGTTTGAATCTTCTGGTATATGAAAAAGTGAAATACCAAAGTGTGCACATGGTTTACATAATTGCATTTAAGAAATGAATGCTGTTGACATATGCACTCACATGCAAAACATCACGCAACATGACTGTGTTATTCATAAGATCCTGATGCCCTGCAGGGTGGTCTGGAAGGGACCTAAATGTAAAGCTGTGCGGGGAATGCCTTTCAGTCCTGTTTGTGTCTTTCTATAACTAAACACTTAACCTCATTTGGAGATAAGGTGAAAAGTCTATATTTGTGACTTGCACTAATGGCTCTCCTAACCCCTCAGTGATAAGCCCAGACTGTTAGAGAAATCCGAGCTGCACAGACCACTCTTCTGTTTATTTCTGGTGGTAGAAATCATAAAGTTTCTGCTGTTCTCTATCAGTGTAACAAACACACTCATTTTAGGCTGAACTTGTCTATATTTCAGGCAGATGAGAATGTGGGTTAAGCACTGGATCAGGGGTGAGGAGCACTGCCTTATGGTTGGAATCCATTGGCCATCAACCATTGTGAGAGATATGAGGGAAGGGGTTTCTCTGCCTTGGGCTTCAGTGCCCTGTCATTTGATGAAAGGGCCAGAATTAGATCCTTTCTAAAGTCTCTACTCTATATACCCATGATTCTGTGTATGCATGGAGTTTGCACACATGCATGGGTCGCGTTCCTTAAAGGTTGAAGTAATCTAGCAGGGTAAAAGATTTTATCTCAAAATGTTTGTACCATACTCTATATACCCATGATTCTGTGTATGCATGGAGTTTGCACACATGCATGGGTCGTGTTCCTTAAAGGTTGAAGTAATCTAGCAGGGTAAAAGATTTTATCTCAAAATGTTTGTACCAGCTAAGTTAATTATAGCAATTTCTCCTTAAAATAATCAAAGTTAATGGTTATCTTTAGATCTATTGATATCTTTACAAGATGTAAAACATCAGGAAAAGCAGTGACTAGAGATGAAAGGAATGAGGAATCAAATCTGAAAAGACCTACTGTTAGAAAGGGATGAGTGTGGGGTAAAAACCAACAGAATCTTAAGATGCAACCTTGTGACTCCATTGGATATTTCTCATTTAGTCCTTATGCCATTTATTTTCTCACCGGGTTTCCTTTTTAACTTTATTATACACCTCTTGAACTATCCTTGTCCACCCATTATTCCACTTCTATGTTTTTATTTATTTATTTATGTAATATAAGATATAAAAAGACAGATGCTGAAATATCCTTGGGCAAGAAGATAATCAGATCTGTGAATCAATTATGACTGTTCTTATTTTTCCTCCCCATCTACACTGATCAATTAGAAAGTAGAAAAATATTTTCCAGTAAAAAACTCACATTTGGACATGCCTAACTGTTTGGCTAAGGAATGAGAAAATAAGTGTATAATTTTATTTAAAGAGAAAGTTAAAAGTCTGTATTTAAGGTCTTTTATGAAAGTGATTAATGCATTTAAAATAGAAGATATGAGATCAAAAGAAAAGATTAGAAAGAAAAGGAACACAAGATTATGCTCTGATTTAGAGTTTGAGAGATAAAGCATATAGTAAAAGGCATTTCATAAGCAACTAATTTCTTTAATTTGCATGAATAAACATGTCTTTTGGCTAGAGGAA
>NW_007726828.1:97172-102190 GCF_000696425.1 Galeopterus variegatus
TTTAGATCTTGAAGACCTTTGTCCTTTCGAGGTTCCCAGTAAAAATGCAACTATTTCTGGATGCTGTGGTTGGTCCTTTATGTTTTTTAAGGGTAAGGGTGGTATCTGAGGGTGGCACTGTAACTGGAGGAGGAGATGAGGGGGCATGACCCCTCTATTTCACAGATGTAGTTAGAGCTGTGTTCCTCGGGGCTGTGCGGGAGGCTAATGGGTGAGAGGCAGAACAATAAGACTCATTAATTCAGATTCAGAGGATTATCTTGATCAGGAGGGCAGGGGACTCATTCTTGGAAAGTGAATGCATAGATTCCGGGGAAAAGAGTAATGACCCCCAAGTGCATGGAATACTTGCCATCACCATTCATAGAGATTTCTTTTGTTCACAGCTGAATCCAACCTACTGTCTAGAGTTACTAAGTCAATCTGGGGAGATAAAAATTCAGTTCATGCTTTTGCCTAGGGGGTCACTGTGTATCTTTTCTCCACCTAGTGGCCAATGCCTCCTGACCACAAAGCTAAAAGACAATTAGTTATTATGGCTATGAAACAAGTGAGGTTTTTTGTTTTGCAATACTAGGCTATCAAATCCTAGGATGAAGAAGGTATTTAAGCATATGTTAGGAAAAGCCAGTGGGTGTATTAATAATTAGGTTGACTTGCATAGCTTCCATTGTTCAGATGATATGCTTTGCATTCTGGTGGAGAAAGAGCAGTTTGGAATGCTTGCTGATCAAGTAACGCACACAAATGGAGTTAAAGCTTGTGGCCAGTTTCATAATATAGAATGTTCACATCATAAAACCCACGTTTCAAGAAGAAAAAAGATGAGAAGAAAACGTAAAGAATCCTTAATTAGTCTCAGTTATGCTCTTGGCACACCATAGGTGCTCAATAAAAGCTTATTGTAGTGAACTGAATTTGACAGATAATTTGATAGATCCTCATGTGCCTCAGTTTTTTTTCTTTTTTCTTTTTTGGCAGCTCCCCGGTAAAGGGATCTGAACCGTTTTGCCTCAGTTTTTATATATTGCTTTTGTTGTTTCTATTTTCCCACCTAAAATCACCTTCCATTAAAAGCAAATACATCTTTGAAAAAAAATGCACGTAATGAGCATTTTTCAGTTGTTTTCATGTTGGTCTCGGCGGCATTTGACTGTTATATACTTCTTCCTTCTGGACACTTCCCTCTTCTCTGCTCTGGTTTCCATGACACCACCCTTTCCTGCTTGCCTCCTGCTTCCCTGGCAGGGTAATTTTTGGGGGGTTGCTTTCCAGCGTCATTCTCCTTTCATGGTCTCTTAAATCCTCCTGTGGCCTGAGGTTCCACTCTTAGCCCTCTTCTTTTCTCTTTTTAATTTGTCTTTCTCGAGGATCGCGCATCAATATTTGAACTTTATTGTATACACTAATGGTTCTCAAGACTCCGTCTCCAGCTCTTACTCATTCTCTCCTGAGTTTAACACCAAAATTCTAGTCTGCCTGTTAAATATCTCCACCACAATATCCTGCAGGCATCTGGAGTCATGTACAATCCCAATTGAGCTCATTATTTTGGGCCCTTCTGTTACTTGTGCTTTTTTTTTGGTGGCTGTCCAGTGACCTTGGTGTCATCAGGCTGCACTCTAACCAACTGAGCTAACCGGCCAGCCCTTGTTACTTGCATTCTTGCCTGCATTTCCTATTGGGATATGTGTTAATATTGTTCAGTCTTCAGGACCCAAAGGATGAATAGTGTTTGCCTTCCTTACATCTCAGTGCTGATTCTGATACTACTACTACTAATTACAATTTATTAAGCAGTTACTATTTTCCATACTGTGTTTAATGTTTCATACATTGCTTTAGATAATTTCTGAACCCAATGCCACATTGCCTAGATCAGCTTCCTTTTAACACAGCTGTGGTGGAAATCTCTGTGCTTGTTGCCATCATTTCACTACAAGGTCATGCCTCAGCTTTTCTGCTTCAGGCCTCCCTCTGAAGCTGGGGAAGGCTGCTGAGCCAGTGAACAACCCAGCTGAGCTGTGCAGGGAAGTTAAAGCTCTTGGAGTGAACCTCAACAAGTGGGGAGTGGGTGTTAGTAGACAAATACCCCTGCCTCCCATCCTTCAGTCTAACACTCTCCCAACTGAGCTATTTTGGCTTGCTGCCAGCTTCCCATCCTTCTGNGTGGAAATCTCTGTGCTTGTTGCCATCATTTCACTACAAGGTCATGCCTCAGCTTTTCTGCCTCAGGCCTCCCTCTGAAGCTGGGGAAGGCTGCTGAGCCAGTGAACAACCCAGCTGAGCTGTGCAGGGAAGTTAAAGCTCCCAGAGTGAACCTCAACAAGTGGGGAGTGGGTGTTAGTAGACAAATACCCCTGCCTCCCATCTTTCAGTCTAACACTCTCCCAACTGAGCTATTTTGGCTTGCTGCCAGCTTCCCATCCTTCTGAGGCACAATTCTGAGGGCCACTCTATAAAGCTCCTCAGAACCCTTTCCTGTGGGTTGAGTTGCAGTCGCCTAGAGTGGTAACCAATCTGACAGTGCATCCTTAGTTGGCTTGGCATTTCTCCCTCCCTGCCTCACTCTCCCATCTCCCTGAGAGCACCTCCCAAGCAAGCTACCCGAATCTAAGTCCCATCTCATGCTCTGCTGTCAGGAGAACCTGAACTGAGGCACACGCAGTGTTATCCTCACAACAGACCTTCCTGTGAGATAATACTATCTTTAGCCCAATTTTATAGATGAGGAAATGGAGGCACAGCAAAGGTTATTAAATTTTCAAGGTTATTCAGGCTGCTAGTTGAAGAGGTGGGATTTTAGTAAGGCAGTCTGACTCCAGAACCAGTTGTCTGCCACAACAGTGACCTGAAGGGTAAATGAGAGAATGGCTGTGCGAATCTGATTGGCTCTGCTATACATATATCATTGTCTCTTCAATGTCAAGAGAGTTTTATCTCAGTTCTTTCCAGCTGATGGTGAGAATTCTCAGAAGAATTTTGGTTTGCTGTGAAGCAGAATGGAAAAATTCACAATTTTAAGGAACTGTACATATAAAAAGAAAACAAAGTAAACTTGTATTTAAAACATTTCTTGTTATTTGTTGACAAATTATACTTGTATATATTTATGGGGTACAAAGTGATGTTATGATTTTTTTTCTTTAAAGATAATGTAGTTTTATTAGTATTTTTTTACATTCTAGGATGTTGTTGTGGAGCAGTTGGGAGGGAGGGGGAGAGGGAAAGGAGAAGGAAATGCGATGAAGAAGAAGGAGGAGGGGTGGAATTGAGGCCTGTGGCATCTCCCTCATTCCTACAGGGGACATCAGGTGGCTTCCAGTGGTGGCTTGGTCATTGCCAGGGTGGATGCAGATGTCAGGGGGGTGTGGCAAAAGCCCTTGCCCCCCACCCCCACTCCATCTCGGGAACCCAGGGCCCTTCTTGCTGGGCCTTGTTGGTCATCATTGGGCTGGTTGTACGTGTCAGGGGGGCATGGCTGAGGCCCTTGGTCCCCCACTGCCCTGGCCAGGAGAGCCCAGGGCACTTCCTTTCATGGCTCAGTGGTCACTGCTGGGCTGGTTGTGGGTGTCGGGGGGGACATGGCTGAGGCCCTCAGCCCCCTACTGCCCCAGTTCAGGAGAGCCTGAGTGCTTCCTGCAGCAGCTCAATGGTCACTGCTGGGCTGATTGCGGGTGTTGGGGGTGTGTGGCCAAGGCCTGAGGCCCCCCACCACCCTGGCTCGGGAGAGCCTGGGGGCACTTCCTGCACAGCTCAGTGGTTGCTGCTGGGCTGCTGCATGTGTCTGGGGGACATGGCTGAGGCCTGAGGCCCCCCACCCTCAGGACTGGTTGTGGGTGTCAGGAGGCATTGCTGAGGCCCTGAGACCTTCCCCCTTTCTGGCTTAGTAGCCCAGGGGACTTCCAGTCCTTCTGGGTGTTATAGGTGTTTTTAGGTGAAATGAGACCTTTACTAGTTAATATCAAACTTTGTCTCTGGTTGTGGGTACTTTGTTTTTTCTTTCAGTTTTCTGTGTTGGATTATTTGCTGTTTCCACCACTTAAACTCTGCATTTGAACTAATTTGTTGTCCTTTGCTTACTTCTAAAATGGGGAAACTTCCTGTGGGGACCAGTACTTGAGCTGTGTGGTTTAGCTAAATTGCTGCTTTGCTGCTGTTTCCCTAGGGAAGGCTTTTTGTGCAGCTCAGGGTTTGGTTGGCTTTATAGGTTCTTCTGGCTCTCCTGAGATCTGGTGCACCTGGGTTGTGTAGAAACTGTGGTCTGGGCCTGAGTCTTTTCATCAAACTGCACCCCATGCAATTCTATATTCCTGACCAGTCTACACTGAATGGTTCTGTGCTGATTGGAGGGTAGATTGACTGTTCTTGCTATGCCCCAGTGTTCCTCTGGTGGGCCTGTCTCCCCCACTGCCCATGCTCCAAACATTTACCATGGAGTGGGCCATGCTTTGGTCCCTTGCAATGACTCACTGGCCTCTGGGTGGCTCCGTTTTTTCAGTTGTTGGGTCTTCACACTCCTGTGTGGGTCTGGGAACCCTATTAGTGGTCTTGCTGGCCTGGGGGCCACCAGGGCCTTCTTCTCCCCTGCCACCTCCAGGCAACTTCATCTGAAGGACACAGCTGCAGCTTTTGCCGGCTCCTGCTCTGTGCACTCAGCATCTCCAGCCTGGACGCACCCGGGGCTCAAAATGGTCAGAGCAGTTTTTTCTTTCTCTCATCATGGCTTCTCCCACCTTCATGCACTCCATCGGTCTCTCCTCCTCTTCTCCTGAGCTCTAGCAGCACCAGCTTGGCTGTCGTTTCTTTTTTATAGTTGTAAATTGCTTGATTTGTAGGAGAGAGTGATGATGGCAGCCATCTATTCTGCCATCTTGACTGGAAGTCTGATGTTATGATTTTTTAATACAATATGCGATGATTAAGTCAAGCTAACTAACATATCTATCACCTTGAATATTTATTTATTTATTTATTTATTTATTTATTTTTTTTGTCTTTTGTCTTTTTTCCGTGTC